>NW_015251082.1:0-509 GCF_001447785.1 Gekko japonicus | reverse complement strand
CCCCCCCCCCGGTTGCAGCCCCAATCCAAATCAGACCCTGGGTTACTTGGGAAGTTTGTTTCCTGCTAGTAAAATTTGGCAGTGGGATTATCAGAATGGGGTTGTCTAGTAAGATGTCTGAAGTGGTCCATACTATTCCTGCAGAAAGTGACGTGTTTGCTATAAGCTTTGTATTCTATTTCAAGATATTTGGTGGAGGGTTGATTCTTTTCATACAATGAAGACATTCACAAACATAGGATAGCTGCAAAATACGTAGTGATGAGCTAGGATAGAAAATATTTAATGATTCAACAGCAGTGGAAAATGAATAATATCTGATAAAGGATTGGTGTTGAATTCAGAAAGTGCCATGGACATGATTTCCATGTTCAAGTGAAAGGGAAGCCAGGAGACCATTCTACACATAGCAGAAATGAGCATGGAATGGAGGTTCAGTGAGGCACTGAACTTTGCCCCACGTTTCTTCATGCTTTAGACAGTAAAGGGTAAAGGTTTCCCTTGCTTGA
>NW_015251081.1:0-509 GCF_001447785.1 Gekko japonicus | reverse complement strand
CCCCTCTCCAATCAAGCAATTTTAGCCGAATAAAATCGAATCGAACTCCACAAAAAGGTATGGGACGGTCTCTCCGACTTCATAGCAAGCCTTTAAAACCTGCTAAAACATCTTTTATATCATCTCCTGCTCCACGCAGTCCGCCTTTGATAGCCCAAACGCCCGTTACAATAGAAAAGAAAATGGCGACCGGCTCCCCCACTCAGAGTGACGACAGTCTTCCTATCACTCGTTCGGAGTTCCATGCATCACTTCAATTATTAGAGAAAAATATGACAGGAACTCTAGTAGAATTGTTAAAGCCCGTCACTGCTCAACTAACAGAAGTTAAAACCGAGCTTAAAAGCGTATCCCAGACGGCTGAGACCGCGATAGAGGTTGGTTTAGCCTTACAAGATGACACCCAATATTTATATAAAAGAGAAGAATGGGCTACCGATCGTATCATAACTTTAGAAAATCAACTCCGAGCTAGCCATCTGAAATTTCGGGGGATGCCTGAAAAAAGT
>NW_015251080.1:0-509 GCF_001447785.1 Gekko japonicus | reverse complement strand
GGGGGGAGGCAGCGGAGGGGGGCATGCAAGGAGTTCCTTACACAAGGCTTCTCGGGAGGATAAACGAGACAAGGAGGTGTGGGTGATATGTTACAATCCATCAAGTATAACAACCCGAAAGTCACCTGGGGGTGCCTGCCTGTTCCGTTGATCCTAGAGATGTTTTCTCGGAGGTCCCGCAGAATTGACGGCTTGTTTCTGGGGCATTATTGCTCGCGGTTGCAGTCATCCCACTACACACACGCACTGCTACTCAAAAGAAGGCTCGGTCTAGAGCCATTAACACTCAGGAGAGCTTTAGCACTAATTTCAAAAAGATGTGGATTCCCTCTTTCGGGGTGGAGGGGGGCATAAAAGATATGGGAAGGGGCGTATTCATTTGGTAAAGGATCTACCACGATCCCCCCCCCGCCGTCTCTCTGTCCCAAGGAACTAGACTAGAATAAGTCACTGAGAGTCTATAATGGGGAAACTATCTGTATTTTAAAGAAGCCCACTGTTCTCCCGCC
>NW_015251079.1:0-509 GCF_001447785.1 Gekko japonicus | reverse complement strand
GGACAAGCACAGAGCTGAGTGGTGACTGATGGGGGAGGGGGATGGCACATGACTCCTGACTTATCCTGGAAAGTAACATGGCTGTGCATGATGCCTTGGATGGAGCTTGATGGACAGGTGAGCAAAAGCTCTTAAGCTAAGCAGAAAATACCTTGCCCTCTTGGTTCTGCTACCTCATCCTGAGATTTTACCCCTCCACTTGCGGATCTTAGGATCAAAGCTTCAAAATAACTTTGAGACTTAGCAACCATCCAGAGCATAGATTTCAGTCTCAGCATCCAGTGCGCTGCCCCCCAGCTTGTGGTCACACAAATAATGCCATTGATTCAGTCTTAGGCTAGTGGAAGTTCTCCTAGCCTGTCTTCCTCCAGGCTGGGTGGTAGGATTCTGGCCAATGAGAAGTGAAGTAGTGGCTGTTATCTCCTTTTTTTAAAAGGCCAGATTTTTCTGTCTTTGTCTCTTCTCCTCCATCTTGCGTGCGTAAAGTGCCATCAAATTGCAGCCAACTT
>NW_015251078.1:0-510 GCF_001447785.1 Gekko japonicus | reverse complement strand
ACTAGAGGGAGCAAAACACATGCGGAAAAAGGGGGGTGGGAACCCGAAGCAATTCGGGACGCACAAGTGTAAAAATCAGGATGCCGAAGAGCCCAACAGCACCATGTAACTGTCTATTACATGTATACCCTGCTTTTTTTCTGAGGAGCTCAGAAGAAGACCCTAGGCAAAGGGGGCCAGGTGATCTCCAACCTAGTCAAGATTACAGGGTTGCATCAGTAGCGGGACAGAGCCACAAGCGTTCCATTCCCTGAGCTCATCTCTCACTCCTGTAGCAGCTCACCTGACCCCGTTCTTCTAGCTCCGTCAACATAACAATGGAGCAGGACTTCCACTCCCAGATCATCCGCCAGAAGTCCTCTATCGTGTGCTGCAGGGGGCCTTGGCTGGCGATGTAGGAGTCCTTCTGGCGATAGCCCTGGAATTTTAAGAACACGGTTACTGGGAAGCAGCACGCAGCAGCAGGGGCCTCCTATGAAACCTCTTGTCATGATCTGGGCTGTGCCACCA
>NW_015251077.1:0-509 GCF_001447785.1 Gekko japonicus | reverse complement strand
AATGCTAGATGCAGATTGGGCCTTTAAAAAAACCCATGGGGGGGGGGAGGCAGAGGTTAAGAAAACATCCAGCATGCCCCTGGGTCCTCAACAATGACTTCTCCTGACTGGGAATGCATTGGGCAAGGCTGAGAAACTGCACAGCAGGCTTCACAGAATGAAGCTCTGCAAAAGGCCGAAAGAAATCATTGAAATGGGATGATATTTTGCATTCTTATCCACAAACCTCATACTAAAGCTATACGAAGGCATATCCTGCTTCTGAGTAGCCATGCAAATGCTCTCTGACCTGCAAGCTGTGACTCACTGGGAGAGCCACATAGGAGGGGGGGGCGTTGCTCAATGGCAGAGCTTCCTCGTGTGCAGAAGTCCCCAGGTTCAACCCCCGACATCTTCAGTGAAAGGATCCGCCAGCAGTTGGCGTGAAAGACCTGCGCATGAGATGCCAGAAGAGCTGCTGCCAGTCCGAGCAGGTAATGTTGACCCTGATGGACGAATGGCCTGATTCA
>NW_015251076.1:0-509 GCF_001447785.1 Gekko japonicus | reverse complement strand
CAAGGGAACCTTTACCTTTTTAAAGTATGCTAACTTTAAAACAAAAGCTGTTTTGGGGTCCATTATGCCCCATGTTATTGTGGCCAGCGTGTAAGGCACTCCGGTCCTTGGTGCTTATGGAGCAAGGGTGGTGGTGCACCGATACTTTTCCCGTTTAGTGCTCAGCTGTGATGGTGGTCCTATGCAAGTGAAGATGGTAATTGCCCACTGACGTCTTGCAAAATAATGCCTGGAAGAGCAGACCTTAAGACTGTGACTTGAAGATTCTGCCTTCTACCCATTTGTCTTTTTACATTTTGTAGCGCCAAGCCTACTAGTGAGTTCTTGTGAGCTCGAAAGCTCGCAATGTGTTGTGCAAATTTGTTTGATCCAATAAATGGTATTACAGGGATCTAGGTCTTGTTTGAGAATTTTGCATGCAACAGTCTGGCTGTACAACCTTGTCTATACAAGGCTGTCTATGTACAAAGAGCTATTAAGCTCCAGGTGGGGCTTGGAGGTCTCCTGGA
>NW_015251075.1:0-509 GCF_001447785.1 Gekko japonicus | reverse complement strand
CAGACCCCAGTGTGTTCTTATTGATTCCAGTTTTAATATGACTTGGATTTTTCTTTTAAGTGTAAAAACTGCCCCCGTGCGTTTTTGGGTTAGGGCGCACTTAGAAATGTCAACAAGCCAACGGGTGCCCAAAGGAATACCCTGCCTTCGCTCCGAAACTGTTGCCAGCCGGTCCCTCCATTTTTCTTTCGTGCTTTATAAATTGTGGGGTTTTTTTCCGTTTCCGCGAGACCGGGTCGGGGGTCGTGATGCGACCGGACAGCTTCTCTGGAAATCCAGCCTAACCCTTAAGGAGATGAAGAGAGGGTGTGTTCGATCCAGCATGCCTCCTTATGCGTAACTAGGTTAGCAGATGCGGAGTGCGGACAGAAATCTGCCTGTGTGTAGTTGCAGAGGTGTGCATTTTTATCTCCCCGGAGTGAGAGGCGGTCGCCCGGTGACAGAGCAAAACATAAAGACTGATTTCTAAGCCTGGTGCCAATGGGGATGCCAGCCTCCAGGCGGGACCT
>NW_015251074.1:0-509 GCF_001447785.1 Gekko japonicus | reverse complement strand
AGATACCCTGGCACAAGATGCCTTCAGCCTTGCCATGTGGTGGAAGGAGGAGAGACGAGAATAATTAAGGCCAATCGCAGGTCATCCTGTGCTAATCTGTCGCAATGACTTAACGTCTCGTACCCTTGCGGTCTTGTTCGACACAACAAGCAGGAACAGGCCCCAAAGAATAATCAGTCCGTTTTATCGATTTGGCTTGTTTAATGTTACTGTGCTTAATCAATAAATCCCCAAAGTATCCCGTCATAATGGCTGCTGCCGCTTGGCCTCTCTGCTCGCTTTTCAGCTGCCCAGGAAGTGGGATCGATAGGTTGAAAATGCTCTTCCCTCCTTGTCCTTATGAAATGTTTGTATTTCTCCATGTGAGTTTTGCGCTGGCAAATGTCTTTTCTGATATGTGGTTGTCTGGGCGGGGGTAGTGTTGGGGGGGTCGGAGATTTTTTAATACTGTGTATTGCGATGCCTACGCTACACAGTCTTTTGGCCACCTGGGAGAGTCTTTCAAGGTC
>NW_015251073.1:0-509 GCF_001447785.1 Gekko japonicus | reverse complement strand
ATAAAAGGTATGTCTAGATTTTGACACACACCAGATTTGGCCAGATCTCCAAAGCGGTTTGACGCAATAGAAACCCCTGAAACTCAAACCGGCATTCACGTGCGAAAGCACTTCAGCTGTTTACTGCAAAACTGAAAACCTTTCAAAAAGGAAACGTCAGCTTCCCAGCACGCCGAAGGCTGGTGAGATAAGAACAAATCAGAAGCATCGAAGGCTGGTGAAATAAGAATGTTTTTTGTGGCCGGTGGAACCTGTGAAGAATGAGCCTTTTTTAAAAAAAACGGGGGTGGGGGAGAGATACCATAATTGAGACTCTACATGCAGTCCACCAAGCTTCAGATGTAACCTCTAATTTAAGTGAAATGTAAACAAGTCCCTTTTGCCTTCTCTTCCCCTGCCCTGACTTGCAAATCACTCCCCCCCCCACTTTGGTTAATGGCAGAGGAGCATCTGCCCCAAAGCCTCAGCACCCTACAATCATGTAAAAAGTAAAGGTAAAGGTTCCCCTT
>NW_015251072.1:0-509 GCF_001447785.1 Gekko japonicus | reverse complement strand
TCCAAGCCCCATTAGGTGTCACCAGAAGTCAACCATGATATCCAGGCACACACAAATACTCACCCCCCCCAAAAAAAGGAAAGGGTGGCTCATAATTCCTAAGGTACTAAAGCCATACGCCTGTGAACGCTTTCCAGAAAGCAAGCCTCTGAACATGGTGGGAGCAAATCAACATAAGATCAGGCTATAAGTCTCATATATGCCGAACATTAGCAGCTGAAATGACTGTAATGTTATCGGTATACTCAGAACCTTATTATTTGTGAATAGTTGGGGGGATTTGGAGCTCGGGTATTCTTCTACCAACCTGTCTCACTTGGGTGAGTGGGACAGGTGGTCGGGGAAGAGAGTGGGAAAAGGAAATGCAGCAGCCACCGGATGCTCTCCTGCAGAAGACTTCGGCTACTTCCCTGGCTGGGGCATGGGCAGAATGTGTGATTACTGTCTATAAAGGGATGCACAAAGATTTTCAAGGGTCGTAATTGGAGTACAATAATATATGGTGCTTT
>NW_015251071.1:0-509 GCF_001447785.1 Gekko japonicus | reverse complement strand
GTCTGGGGGAAAGGAGGTCCTCTGCTCTTTTGCCTTTTCACTTTCCGGTTCTCTCTGTCCTCCCCACAGCCATCCCATCAGCCCCGCAGGCGGTCATCTCTAGCGTGAACGAGACTTCGCTGATGCTGGAATGGGGCCCGCCCCGGGACTCGGGGGGGCGTGAGGATTTGGTCTATAACATCATCTGCAAGAGCTGCGGCTCGGGTCGGGGGGCCTGCACCCGCTGCGGGGACAACGTGCAGTTCACGCCGCGCCAGCTGGGCCTGACGGAACCCCGCGTCTACATCAGCGACCTGCTGGCCCACACCCAGTACACCTTTGAGATCCAGGCGGTGAACGGTGTCACCGACCAAAGCCCCTTCTCGCCGCAGTTTGCTTCGGTCAACATCACTACCAACCAGGCTGGTAAGGATCAGGGCCACTTCCTCTCTGATGATCACCCAGGACGCTGGCCCATTTGGATGCCCCAAATACCCTGTTGGTGTCCTCTGCAATCTAGAGCCAGTTTG
>NW_015251070.1:0-509 GCF_001447785.1 Gekko japonicus | reverse complement strand
TCCTCCAAATCGAGGGGAGTGGCCATTCTAATCCGGAAACAGATTAATTTTTCTCTGGAGGCCATAGTGAGGGATCCATTAGGCAGATTCATTTTTGCTAGGGGTATTCTGGAAGGGAACCAAACCACTTTGGCGTCCATCTACGCGCCGAATAAAACGCAAATCTCATTTCTAGACGTAGTCCTGGCAGAACTGACCCAGTTTCAGTTGGGCGAATTGATAATAGGAGCGGATATGAATTATGTAGCAGACGACACCCTGGATAGATCAGGATGTTACACCAGGGTTACAGCTAGATCCCCTAAGGTGAATGGACTGACGGCACTCATGAGGAAATATCATCTGTGTGATACATGGAGAAGGCTTCATCCGCGGGAGAAGGATTTCACATTCTACTCCCCTCTTCATAAGACATATACTAGAATAGACTATATACTGATCTCAGAGACCCTACTACCAAAACTCTTCTCAATGGAAATCAAATCCCGTTATCTCACAGATCACGCTTG
>NW_015251069.1:0-509 GCF_001447785.1 Gekko japonicus | reverse complement strand
CCGAACACCGTACGCGCACCACTACGCATGCAAACTATTTCAGAAGATGAAAGGACAGAGATGAGCAGCTGTTGTATCCAACCTTTGACAGGCACACTCCACAGGCTGGCTTAAGGGTTGGCAGGGGAACAACCAGGCACAAGTTTTTGAGCTATTTATCAGGTTGGTTAACTCCCTGACAGTTGAGTTTTCTTTGTTCTTGCTACAGCCACAGTGCCGGAGCTTGGAGGTAGAGGGGCTGAAAACCACTTGGCTGGTCCTTTCGATAAGAGGACTACCAGTAACCCGACACCATTCCTGATGGAGACGTTTCACTAGTCCACTATAATGCTGAAGCCCTCTAAAGGGACACAGGTGAGGTTTCCTGAGCAAGACTTCCATGCCCCGTCCAAGTGAAACAGGTAAGCACAGATGAGGCTCTGTTCCAGACACCCACTTGCTTTGGCTCCCCCCCACCTTTGCTTCACATGCAATCATGTCTAAGGAATGCTCCCTCTAAGCTGTGGAGT
>NW_015251068.1:0-509 GCF_001447785.1 Gekko japonicus | reverse complement strand
GCCTGAGACCCTGGAGAGCTGCGGCCAGTTTGAGTAGACACTATTGACATTGATGGACCCAGGTCTGATTCAGTATCAGGCAACTTTATGTGTTCATGTGCTCAAAGAAAGCCCTGCAGAGGAAGGCATCGGCAAACCACCTCTGGTTCTCACTTGCCTCAAAAGCCCCCTTCTGGGAGTGCCATAAATCAACTGCGACTTGACAGCCCTTTAGACACACAGGGCTCCGTTGAATAGCACAGCAAGGCTACCTTCAGCGGCAGAGAGCCACGAAGGCGATGGTGAGCTTCAACTTAACTTCCAGTGCTGGCGAGGAACTTGTAACAGACTGAGGAATCGCTGACAGGATTTTCCATCTTCCAGTTCGGCCAGACTCCTGGCTGCTTGGCCTGTTCTCGCAGATGGCTTGTAGTCGAAGGGGGAAGAGGGGTTGATGGGAGCAGAAAAATCCACAACTCAGAGTGAAGCTTTGGAAGCCCAAATGCAGGCTCCTGCTGATTAGTGGAAGA
>NW_015251067.1:0-510 GCF_001447785.1 Gekko japonicus | reverse complement strand
GGGTGGGGTTTGGGGAAGGGGCGGAGCTTAGCAGGGATGGGAAGCCATGGGGTCCCTCCTCTGAATCTGCCGCTTTCTTCTCCAGGGGAATTGGTCTCTGGTCTGTAAATCCGTTTTAATTCCAGGAGGACTCCAGTTCCCGCCTGGAAGCTGGCAAAACACCGATGGCCAAGCAGTTCCTGGTTTACATCAGTATGTGGCAAAAGTAGGTGAGATGTCATGAAGTTCAAGTTCGTTGAAGTAACTTCAGAATAAGGAAACTGGAGAAGCGTCGGGGAGGGTCAGGAATGACTGCAAGTATTTTCCTGGACTGACTTCACTTTACTACCAACGCTCTTCAGTCTCATTTATCCACATACGTTTCAAAATAGACTTACGAGGAAAGGTCCTTAACCCTTTCTCCTTGAGTCACGTTTCTAATCAAAGTTATCCTCTCGAGGTACTCTCCTTCCCCATCTCTCTTTCTGCTGGTGGAAAAACAGGGGGGGGGGAGATGTGTTGAATAGACCC
>NW_015251066.1:0-528 GCF_001447785.1 Gekko japonicus | reverse complement strand
GCAAATTTCAGAGGACAGCGGAAGACAGGGGGGGCCTGGCAGGATCTTGTCCATGGGGTCGCGAAGAGTCGGACTCGACTGTGCGACTGAACAACAACAACAAAAATAACCGTTTCCCACATGGTCTCTTGTTTCTAGTTTGCATTTTGCCATCTGCCATATCTTTCTGATATGGGTACATTTTTCTGATGTCAGCCCACCACTGCTCACATACAGAACAAATGGAACTGAGCAAAGTGAACGCAGTCCCTTCTCTTTGAAGGAGGTGTGTAGCATGACAAACATAACCAGAAAGCGATATCAAATAGATTCTGTAGCTAATCATAATTGTTCCTCCCTAGAACACTATTTGAGGGGGCCAAGGGGGCTGCAGCAGATTTGTCTGTACAGCCTTTCTACCTATTGTCCTTCAGTTTTCTTAACTGCATGGCTGGATCCAGGGCACAGTTCGTTCACACAACACATTATCAATCCGTGGTGTTCACCACAGGATGTCATGATTGTTACCAGGGGTCATTTCCTGCAGGA
>NW_015251065.1:0-510 GCF_001447785.1 Gekko japonicus | reverse complement strand
ATTTATTTAAACTGTATCTGTTTATGTGTCTACCTAATGGCCCAAAGTGTCAGAACGTTGTACGCAGCTGAATTAGCACCCGAAAACATTTTTGATAGTCTCCGTAGTTGACGGTGTCTCCGTGATTTGATCTTCCTGTTGCCGTTCTGCGAAATGTCATTTGAGCCGTCTCTGATGTGTCAAAGCTGTGGCCATTACAACCTCTGTAATATCGTCCCTGTGGTTGGCTATAACGTTATCGATCCCAGTCTCTGCTCGTCCCGGCACCCCGCTGGAAATGCGACTATCATGAACAAATGAGAAAATAACAAGAAGGTATCTGAACAGGAGACAGAGAAGCTGGCTTAAAAGAGAAGGCTTTGAATACCTTGGGTGTAAAGGCAGGGCTGCCATGGAGAGTTTCCAGAAACAGACTCCCCCCCCCATCCGGGTCCCTCGTTTACATGACATTTGGGCCTCCTTACATTCAGAAGAGATGGAACAATAGGAAGGGTATTGAAAACAGATCAG
>NW_015251064.1:0-512 GCF_001447785.1 Gekko japonicus | reverse complement strand
GCAAGGGAACCTTTACCTTTACAGAGGGGTAGTAGGCGTGGAGTGGGGGCCTGGTGATGTCATGGCATGGAACCTGGTGACATCACACTGTACTAAAGTATTTCCACATACCACCAGGAATTGCATGTGGTGTGTATGAATGTACGTAATGATAGTCTTTGGAAAGATGGACTGTTTGTTAGTGGAAAGTGCTTACTGGTGACCCAGTAGGGCTTCCTAGGCAAGAGATGTTCAAAGGTGGTTGGCCATTGCTTGCCTCTGCGTAGCAACCCTGGACTTCCTTGGTGGTCTCCAATCCAAGTACTACTAACCAAGGCCGACCTTCCTTACCTTCTGAGATCTGATGAGATCAGGCTAGCCTGGGCCTTCCAGGTCAGGGCGTGGACTATTCACCACAACAGAAAAGAGAGGAACATGGAAATCAACTCTGCACTAAATGTCAAATGTGGTTGAGCAGTCAGTACCAGATAACTGCCCCCTAACTCCAATGGAGCTGTGGTGGCTCAAGTGGT
>NW_015251063.1:0-510 GCF_001447785.1 Gekko japonicus | reverse complement strand
ACTCAGCTTAGAGGGAACACTGGTTTCTGCCAATCTAGAGACAATTTAATTATTTTTAGAGAGCAGCACAAGGACATGCAAACGAAATGTTTCGGAGGGCTTCCATCACTTAGTGGTGAGACCTGAACCGAGTGGGCTCGCGTAATTAGGGGGTTCTGTGAGACCCTGCAGAGATTAAGAGTGTCTGTGTGCACGCACGATGCAAAGAGGAGCACGCACACACACACCCTCTTAAACTACCCGGCAGAGAAAATCCCAGCAGGCCTGGTTCCCTGCACTGCCGGAAAGTGCCACATCTGCTGAAGTCCTTCCTGCTGCACAGCTACAGGCCAGTGTGTTCACAACCCAGGGGCATAGATGCTACGTGGGGAGAGCCCCCACCTGCCCCCGCGCTCCTCTTCTTCTAGGGCATGTTATGAGCCAAGGCTGGTGCTCACGCACAGCTGTGAGAAGGTCCTGATCCAGCGAAGTCCGCCTCCTTTTCCTGGTGAATCTGGTGAGCCCATCCCC
>NW_015251062.1:0-510 GCF_001447785.1 Gekko japonicus | reverse complement strand
CTGGATGATAGCCATATTTTGTCTAATTCATTACGTTCATTATAGAAACCCATTTTCTTATCTGCGTTGTATCTTGTGGTTAATTGCATCTTTTCCCACCAGGAGAACTTTATATCTTGCTTCATCATTTGTTCTTCAGACTTTAAATTATTTCTTTCATCTAGTAACTTGTCATATGAGATTGTTTTCCCTTTGTCCATCAGTGTAACCATCGTTAAGGCTTCTATAGGAGCCACCCATTTTGGAGTTTTCAAATAATATTTCGTTTTGATTTCTTTCCATATTGGCATCAGTGATCCTCTTATTATATGTTGTAAAAAGTTTTTTATAGTTTTATCTTCCGCATCCTTCTAACTTTAACAGTCTGTCATTTTCTAACGTTATCCATTCTTTAACCCATGTTAGTGCGGCTGCCTTGTAATACAAACTCCAATTTGGCACTCCAAAACCTCCCCTTTCTTTGTTGTCCTGCATATACTTCCGATTTATCCTTGCTTTTTTATTGTTCCA
>NW_015251061.1:0-510 GCF_001447785.1 Gekko japonicus | reverse complement strand
CAGAGTGTTGGCTTCTCTTATGTTCTTATCTCAAGCTGCCAGCACACCTATATCCATGTACATCAGAAATGCTCTTTCACACAAATGTGCACCCTCCGATATACATGGTTCCCCGTGGACCTGCAAAACTCAGCTAATGCATCTTATCCATGGATATGGATGTGGAGAGGGGTCAAGGAGGGAGCACAATTGCACCCACTGGCCCCAACCCTCACTCTCTCTATTTAGAACGAGGTCTGAACTAAGGATGCACAAACTCCTATAGATTCACTTCATGTCCAAATCACCAATGGCAAATATCTACCAGATCGTCCACATATCAGACTGAGTGATCACTGAGTAATTCATTTGAATATGTAGGGCAGCATCTAGCACAACATCATACATACACAATTGGCTTTTGTGCATGCAACCTGTGTAGCAAATGCTGAGTTCCACAAAGGACAATGGGAGCTGTAGTTTCCTCATATCAGTAGCTAGCAGTTGCCGGTGTGCATAGGTAAAGGTAAA
>NW_015251060.1:0-510 GCF_001447785.1 Gekko japonicus | reverse complement strand
TGTACCCAACCTCCAAAGCTGTCTTGCTACCACTAATTTGCAAGGCCGGCTCTCTTAGCTGTGGTAGAGCAGGTCTGGGCGGTGTGCTCCTCCCCTCCCACACTTGCATCAGTGCCGCCCAGCTAGGCTTCAAGGTGGGCTGCTGCTTCTGCAGAACATCCAACCTCAGGGTGGTTGGCATCAGAGAAGAGCACGTTGAGAGGGTGAAATGCCTTGAGCTTCCATACCTGTCACTTGTGCCAAGGCTGTAGTGGCATGTGCACAGGTTGAAAGTGCGTCTCTCTCTTTCCCAACACCTGTGCCACATCACCAGCCATGTCTGGGAAGCACCGTGCACCTCAGAGTGCAGGGCAAGTGGCAACAGCACACATGTGTTTGCTTTCTATTGCCCATGAAGCATGTTGTTTTCTGGAGCTGCCTTACTATTGCTGAAGTGGAAATGAGCTCCAGCATAGAATGTGGAATGTGGTTCCCAAGAGTGGGATAAAACGAGGGGGGGGGGGCGTCCCT
>NW_015251059.1:0-510 GCF_001447785.1 Gekko japonicus | reverse complement strand
TTGGTCATGCTTTTATGATGCAAGGAATATAAGCCGGATTTAAACTGGGGCTCTGGGCTGAACAGCATCATCTCATCTCATAGTGGACGCCTTCATCCTCACCTGTAGAAATATTGATATCCAGCATTACCTGATATTCGCAGTTAATTTTGAGAGCTTAGTATTTGGGATTTTTAAATATCAGCCCTTTCCAGGGAAATAAAAGCATTTTAGATAGTTAAAACCATCCTTCTGGGTGGTTTTCCAGCAGATCACCCTGTCATGTCATGCTTACCTGTATTTTTCCTTTTTGCTTGTGATAAATTTATCCCCCTTCTCATACTTTTTAGAATCACTTTTAAATGTCCTGAAAGAAAATCTCGGCTTCCTCTAGCTAACCGTCACTGAATTAAAGCCTTTCAGAGTCTCTTTTATTTCCAGCCCAACCCTGTGAATCTTTACTCAGAAAATGAGTCCCAAACAAGTTTTTTTTAAAAAAAATGTCTTGTGTGCTTCCACGGCCTGACACTA
>NW_015251058.1:0-510 GCF_001447785.1 Gekko japonicus | reverse complement strand
GTCACAGTAATTAATCTACATGTTTGTTTGCTTTTTCTGTGTAAGACTGATTTTACAGAGAGATTTCATCCTGAGAGGATGCTGAAATTTATAAAAGTGTCCAAAAGCCTGTTGTAACCATTAAATGTTACCATCTTAGCATTTATTATAGTTCCCAAGACTTCTTGAAAGGGAGCCAATGACTGTTCTGTTTGTAGCAAAGAAATCAGTAGGTTCCAACTCAAGAGTATCATAAGAGCAATCAAATAATGGAATTGCTCCTTCTCAGTAGAAAAACCTGATAGCCCTGTGCCTTTCAGCACATCAATCCTGCTGACAGACAAGGCAGAACTTTCTGCATACTCAGATGACTCCACAGTATATCTGTTTATACCTAAAAGGAATAAGAAATTCTCCCTCCTGCCAAATTGCCTGAAAAGCTGAGCATGGGTGAGAAGCCATGGCTCAGTGGGAGAGATTTGCTTAGTATGCAGAAGGTCCCCAGGATCTGACAGTAGGTGATGTGAAAGA
>NW_015251057.1:0-510 GCF_001447785.1 Gekko japonicus | reverse complement strand
CTCCTGCACTACAGTAAGCGGTGCTGTCTGGCTAGTTGATGGGAACCGATGTGGCCAAGGTTGCTGTGGCACACGGACCTTTGGCCAAACCTGATAACGACAGTACTGGCATCCAGGCAAGATTGCTCCACTACTAGATCTCACTTTTCTAAAAACAACTGACTTCTTACCCCACAATATTGCTCCCCGTTAAAGATCTGCGGTGGTATCGCGTTAGGGTTGCCGGCTTTGTCCCTCATTTCTTGAAGCAAACGTTCGCTGATGGACACGTCAACTAACTCGTACTTCATGTGGTTTCCATCCAGAATGCGAAGGACTTCCAGCTGCCTCTGCTTCACCTGGGCAAACAAATGCTCCTCTTTGAGAGAAGGCCTTCCAGGCGGGCTTGAAAACTTCTCCCACCATCACCCCTCTTTATGTACAAAATGGGGAAAAAATCCTGCAGCCTCATAAGGTTGCTGTTTTGTTGAGAGTAGTTGGTAATTTTTTCACCCTCCTGAGGCTTTGGGG
>NW_015251056.1:0-510 GCF_001447785.1 Gekko japonicus | reverse complement strand
CACTTAATATACTAGAATGTCAGGACTGTTCATAGGCAATTGCTGTTCTGATCTATAAGTGATGGGTGCCATATTAATATTAACACAATTTTCTTTTGGCTTCTGACCCTTTCAATTGATTATCCATTTGTTACTAATACCACTTTTGCTGCTATCCATTATCCATTTGCTGTTAATACCACTTTTGCACCTGTTTTTGCCGCTTTAAACTTAATAATATCTTCCAACAATTTCCATGCCTTCAGCAAAAATGTACTGGAATTAAACTATAGAGGAAAAACTGAAATATATCATTTAGTGCAGGTTACTTAACTCTTCTGCGACTGCTGATTAAAACAACTACTAATCTATTAGGACCATCCAAAGTAATGGAATCCTAGCTCAATTTGCGGTAAGTTTGATCCAATTCACCTAGTATTCCTCTGAGTCTAAACACTGGTAACATATTGGAAAACCAGCAGAATTATAGATATCTAGTTCATTGCTTAGCACTCATGTTTGAGTTGCCTT
>NW_015251055.1:0-510 GCF_001447785.1 Gekko japonicus | reverse complement strand
CCCTCCTAGTGGTATCTTGATACAGGTGAGAAAAGGCTCCCCAAACAGCAAATTAGGGGGACTAAAAAAAATCATGCTTCACCCCAGAAACCAGCAACTGGGTAATCTCACAATATCCCTCTAGAGGGTGGGTGGCTAAGCAGCTGGTGGCAAAAAGGGCTGTAGATTTCTTATAAAGTCTCTCAATGCATCTCCCTATTGACTAAGGGCTTTCAGTCCCCATCATTGATGCCTTATGGTTCATTTGAAGAAGGGACCACAGCAAACAGATCCCTGACCTTAATGCCACAACTGCCCCTTCCTTCCACAATATCTTATGGTTAGACTTTAGATATCAAAGAACCAACACATAAACACATAGCATATGCAAAAAAATGTAATTGCACAAAAATGATTTCTTACCAATACAATGAATGGTATAGGCACAGCCTAAAGATCAGCCTACTTCAATGCTGGAGTTAAGTAGCCTGTGTAGTGGAATTGGGCTCCCAGCCTCCCGGTGATGCTGCT
>NW_015251054.1:0-510 GCF_001447785.1 Gekko japonicus | reverse complement strand
GGACTCTTGCTCTTTTCTCCTTCTAAGTCGACTGAATTTGGGGTTGGCAACCTCCATGTGGGGCCTGGAGTTCTAGAATTACAGCTGTTCTCCAAATGACAAATAAAATCCCTCCTGGAGAAAACGGCACCTTCAGAGGGCAGAGTCCATGGCAGCACTTAACTGCGGAGCTCTTTCCCCTCTCCAAATTCCATCCTCCCCAGGCCTCTCCCAAGCTGGGGCTGGCAAACCTAACTGAAGTCAATGTTGTTCTGTGTAGGACCGCATGGGTGACTTCCTGCCACACAGGCAGGCCCAAGATGAAGTCAAGTTTACCTTGATGCTTTTGTGCGTGGTCACCCAGAACTCAGCATCCGCCTTCACCTCAATGTACTCTTCAGACTGCAGCTGTGTAGCCTCTCCCTTGCTTCCCTAAACAATATGTTTATTTTAAGAGGGGAAGAGAAAAGACCCATGAAAACAATATCCCATGCATCTGCTGCACACTGGACAGAAAGCAAACAGGATTCT
>NW_015251053.1:0-510 GCF_001447785.1 Gekko japonicus | reverse complement strand
AGGCTACGCTGGGCTGTCCAGGTCAGGGCAGGGGGTAAGGAAGCCAGACAAATCCCGGCCCTTTTTGCTTGTGTAAAGGCATAACGATGCCGCCAGGGAAACGAAACCTTTGATTTCTCCCTTTCTTCTTGCAATCAGGCGGCTCCCTTCATTGCCTGCCTAAAGCTCACCACCCTTCCTGCCTCTCGCCCTCCAAAAGGCCGGCCTGGTATCTCCATGCAAAAGGAGGCCCACCCAGGAGAGAAGGGAACGGAGACGGCGAGGGCTTCCCCTAGAAGATTAATGGGATTTCCATTGTATCCCGGAAATCACAAAAGTCACCCAAACGCTCATCCTTCCTCCCTTGGGACCTTCCAGGGACGGAAGGGAGGCAGAAGGTGACCACTACGCCCTCCCATCCCTTTAGGCTGTGATGCCGTTTTTAAAACATCCCCAAGAGAACGACTGCCGAAATTTGGGAAATTCCAGAAGACAGCAGCTGCTTAAAGCCAGTTTGGTGTCGTGGTTAAG
>NW_015251052.1:0-510 GCF_001447785.1 Gekko japonicus | reverse complement strand
TTTAACCCTTCCAAGGAGCTCAAGACGGTATTTGTGGTTCTTCCTCCCTGCATTATCGTCTCACCTCAGACCTGCGAAGTCAATTCGACGGAGAGGCGGACAGGCCCAGGGCTACCCAGGAAATCTCACGGCCAACTGGGGGTTTCAGACCAGGTATTCCCACTGCCCTCTTGGCTCTCTAACCGCCTCACTGACGCTCAGGTATCCTCTCTCAAACCTGTTCACTTACCTCCATGGTTTTCTTGTACAGCGAAATCTTGTTTTTGTGGCTTCTCTCCATGGTACTTTCGTACTGCAGGGGAGACACAAGGTTTGCAACATTTTGTTGGCCCTTCTAGAGGGGAAACTGGGAGAGCCGTTTTTCAAGCGTTTTTCCGAACGCAACACGACCTGCAAGGTCGGTAACGCTGCACTGCTTTCGGGATAGCCATTCGTTTCTTTATAGTCCACCTCTGTCATAGAGACTCAAAGCACAACGTACATGGATAAATCCAGGGCTATTTTTGGGCA
>NW_015251051.1:0-510 GCF_001447785.1 Gekko japonicus | reverse complement strand
ACAACGGGCTTTACTGCTAGTAATACATAAAGACCAATCGGGATTCTTACCAAAGAGAAGGATACAAAATAATATAAGAAATATAATCAATGTGTTGGAATTTTATGAGATGCACCCAGGAAAGCAGATGATGTTAATGCTACTAGATGCGGAGAAAGCATTTGATAATATCAACTGGGCTTCTATGCTCCATAAACTAGAGGTGTGGGAATGCGGAAATAACTTCTATGCGATGATTAAAGCAATTTATACCGAACAAAATGCTAAAATTTTAGTTAATGGTGAAGCATCGCAAAATATTCCAATTCAGAAGGGTACAAGGTAGGGGTGCCCGTTATCCCCATTATTATTTATATTCACAATCGAATCGTTAATTGACAAAATAAGACAAAACGACTCAATAGCTGGATTGAGAGAAAAAGGTGAAGTGTATAAAGTGCAAGCCTTCGCAGATGATTTGATCTTCATAATAGAAGATCCGGAGCAATCAATACCAACATTGATAAAAGA
>NW_015251050.1:0-510 GCF_001447785.1 Gekko japonicus | reverse complement strand
TCTCACTCTTAAGCAAATGAAATCAAAGTTATTTTTTTAAAAAATCCTCACCTCCACTCCCTACCTACACACTTATCTTTCTGTCACTGTGTCATCAATGAGTATTGCCGGTGTTCTTATCATTTGGATTTATTTGGTGAGCAGTCCTTGCAATGAAACGGAGAGATCCCATTTTTGGAAGTCTTCGAGAGCTTCCTGGGAAAACATGCACTTTCTTTCATATCTGATCGATGGAAATCTATATATGAACCATGGTTTCTGAATGGAAGATGCCAGCTCGGTTCCATTACAGCCCTGACGCTGAAGAGCAGACTTAGAGTGCTGCTTTTCAATACCTGTTCCTGAATTTCTGATCAGTGACGTCCCCCTTTTTGAAACCCTGATGTAAAGCCATGTAATGGCTCCGTAGCGACACTCCAAGGTGATGGTATCATCTTCCTTTAAAAAGAAATATTAAGGAGGAGTGAAGAGTCAGATTATGATTTTACAGGATTGTATGTGCATACAGAA
>NW_015251049.1:0-510 GCF_001447785.1 Gekko japonicus | reverse complement strand
CTCTTTTATAATAAGGGAGAGATAACTTGCATTATATTAGAACAAGAAGAGAAAAACATTAAGCATGCTAAATTGTTTCGAGACCGTTTCGCCTATCTGAAGTTAAATTACATCTTTTAAAAACATTTTATCATAAATTTTCTATAACATTTTCCATATAGGTTGACAAAATATAATTAGATTCTTTATAGTGCAATCTAAATAGAGTTACACCATTTTGCAGTTAGTCAGAACACAAGATATTGCCATACAGTGAGCAGTTAAGGATTTCAGCAAGTCTGTCAAATGTAGCAAGAATTTGGTGACATGGAATGCATTATTTATAGCATAGAAATTTACATCTTTAAAGAGATCTTGCAATCTAATTGCTACTTAGAATAAATTCAGTGTATCAGTTATATCACTTTCATCAATTACATTAATTTCAAAATTAATAGCTCCTGTTCAGCTTAAAGGACACATACTTTAGCAACTCAAGTACATGTTGAGTAAAAAGGTAAAGGTTCCCTT
>NW_015251048.1:0-510 GCF_001447785.1 Gekko japonicus | reverse complement strand
TTTACCTTTACCTAGCTATTTAAAATCTCACGGTCTGCAGCCGTCTTTTCAGGTCGACGAGAAGGAAAGCTGGGACAATCACAGTCCTCAGGAAGGCGTGCCGCCGAAGAAGAGGAAGAGGCGGGTCTGTCCGAAGTCGCTGTTCATCCCCCCTCCGGCCCCAGCCTGCAGCGAGATCCAGCCCGGCACCGGCGGATGCTACCAGAGCAACCTTCGCTCGCCTGTCTTCCTCATGGACCACCTTCTGCAAGGGCTGGTCCAGTGCTCTCCTTACACGCCTCCCCCCATGCTCAGCCCCATCCGCGAGGGGTCGGGGCTTTATTTCAACACTCTGTGCTCTTCCTCGGCCAACGCCGGCTCCTCCAAGATGTACACCTCCGTGCTAGGTAACGAAAACACAGTCCTCGTTAATAACGAACCCCATAGCTGTGTCTGTTTATCCCTAGCTAGCTTTCCTGGCCCAGAATGGGCACGGCACTTCTACGCGCATGGAGGAGAAGCAGTTTAGTC
>NW_015251047.1:0-510 GCF_001447785.1 Gekko japonicus | reverse complement strand
CCACCGCCCTCTCGATTAATTTTCCCAAAATTAATTTGCAGACTCCATGGATATATTTAATTCTCAGTGTGACCCTGTCTGTGGATACTCAAAATTCAGAGACTGGGAAAATGGACAGAGAAGAGATATCTTTCTACAAAACTGAGGAAAACTCCAGGTTTGTAGAAAAATCTGAAATGAGGGAGGGGACATTGGAATGGGAGTTAGAAAACCCCCAAAAGAGAGAAGCAGCACCTATAGTTTTAAGAAACTAATGCTCTCAGTGGCAGTTGTTAGGCAACCACAACAGTATGGCCAGCCATCGGGTCTGCATTCTGCCAGTAAAAGGCAAGGTTGAGGTCCCTTTTCTGGGCTTTTTTTGGAGGATTAGGCTGAGAATGTGTAACTGGCCAGAGGTCACCTAGTGAGCTTCCACAGGAGAATGGGGATTTGGACCTGGGTCTCCCAGATTCTAGTCTCCAACTCTAACCAATACACAACACATAATTTCATGGAGTGACTACTGTTGAA
>NW_015251046.1:0-510 GCF_001447785.1 Gekko japonicus | reverse complement strand
TCGAGCAAGGGAAACCTTTTACCACCCTCAGTTACCCCCTCCCCTCCCTGATCCTTCTGCTATGTTCTCTCAGCTGGGAGCTCCAGCAGCTGTAGCTCCACCCAGCCCAGCTGCTTCTGAAAGGCCCTGGACAGCCAGCAAGAGTGCACGGAGCTCCAGGCATCTGCCGGTCATGCCTTAAAAGGTGGCTCCATCCAGCATGCATGATGGGGCCTTCCTGTCCCTGGGGGACCATGTGCAGCTGGGCCAGCCTACTGTGGCAGCTCCTGACCACTGCTGGGGCTCAAAAGGAGCCACTGCGACAGCCCCGGAGGGAGCGCTCAAGCAGCGCCAGTGCAATGCAGACAGCCAAACCAGCAGTGGGCCAGTTGAGGCGAGGTGGGATAGTAGCGGGCAAGCTCAGGTGCCTGGGCAGTGGGTGGGCAGGGAGGAGGGAGAAGGAAGGTCCCTTGGAGAAGGCCCACCCCGCGCCTCACTGTTCCTGTGCCAGATTGTTGGGGGAGGCACATG
>NW_015251045.1:0-510 GCF_001447785.1 Gekko japonicus | reverse complement strand
GGGGGGGGGGTGCCCCCGGGGGTGAAAGCTGAATTCTGTTGAAACAGAAGAGTGAGCAGCCATGTCTGCGGTATGTCAGGCAGAATTCTTTGGGTGTGCTAAAATTAGTGTCAGAGAGTTTGTCTGATCTAGTTTTTGACATTCAAAACTCTTTCATGAAGCCAAAGGCCACATCTGGCAAATACGCTGTTGGCACTTGGTTGAGTGGAGGCTCTGCTTGTAGGAGGAAACACTTTACGGAATGAGGTTGGATTGTTGGATGGAGGGCTGCTGGAATTCCTCCTGCTGCCTCTTTACCTCCTGCCCTTACGCCTGCACGCCTGTCAAGGCAAGCCTCTCCTGCAGCTGTAGCAGCACAGCTGGGGTGCCCATCAGGAATAAACTCCTTGTGGTCCTGCAGCTGCCGTGCCACCACTTGTTTTTAGATTTACAGGTAAGTGCCTGCAAAATACCTGTTGTGGGTCTGGAGAAAAACGTAGCATTTCAAACATGAAGCCAAATCTTAGTATG
>NW_015251044.1:0-510 GCF_001447785.1 Gekko japonicus | reverse complement strand
ATAAGAGGCACACTATTCAAGTGCAGAATTCCCCTATGCTATTCCCAGCCTTCTTGGATGCCCCTTGCAAAGTCAAAAACAGCAGCTCTCTTGGAGGAAACAGGCCCTGGGAGCCCTAGAAAATGTCCAGTGAAGCAGTTGCCTGTGAGCTAGAGAGTTAGGAAAGCAATCAGTATTTCCAGAAACACATACACATATTTTAAGAAAGGAAAACTGAAGCCAACCCTGTCCTTAATTTTTCTAGCATTCCCCCCCAAATAAAAAACTGCTGAGGAAAGGCTACTCACATATTGCTACACACAGAGTGAGATAAGGAAGTTCATTCCACAGCTACCAGGGCACTTGCTTTTAACAATAAAGAAGCTGGGTGCTACACTCAGTGCCATGGCAGCACCAACCCTAACAATAGGCTGCTCAATTTCATTAGCCACTCTGGAATCGACAGTGTTTGTAATGTTAGAAGAAAGACCATTGGACGCTTGTATTACCAGGGGTCATTTCATAGAAAAA
>NW_015251043.1:0-510 GCF_001447785.1 Gekko japonicus | reverse complement strand
TATCTTTTTGAGATATTTTTGCATAACAATGTTTACTAAATAATAATTTAAAAAACCACAACTGTTAATCTATCACCTCTGATTCCTGAATTAGAAATCTTCTGACAACTATTTTCTATAAGCATTACTATGGTGTCTGCACTGCTTGTGTGAACTGGATCTCCTTAGTCTAATCTACCTGCCCTAAAGGGTTCTTATGAAAGTAACTTCAGATAAGGACATGGTATATACTACAAATATTCATTACTCTTTTCTCATGGGGAAGCTGTGTGCATTGAACTGATATGACTTTCCCCCCTATATCATGGTTTACCAGATGTGTTTAGGAGAAAACCTAAGGGGAAAAACTTGTTTCCTGATAAAACACCATTTAGATAATGCACTTGGTTGCACTAATATTTTCTGGCATTCTCATTGCCAGTTATTGGTGACGGATTTTCTATTCAGCTGGGGAACAAGCTCCTGATATCCGTTCGTCCCACCATGTTCTCCAGTGAAAAGAAGCGAAGA
>NW_015251042.1:0-510 GCF_001447785.1 Gekko japonicus | reverse complement strand
AAGGTTTTCCATAGGATGCGGATGTTTATCCTCCAGATATGGAGAGCCCTTTTGTTTTTTATCCTATAAACTGGCTTACAACTTCTATCTTGGTTATCTTTAGTGAAGGTAGGTCAGGAAGAGAGACAGTGGCTTACCAAAAGCCAGTCATTGACAGTATAACTGAGGAGAAGGGTTGAACTTGAGTTCAATGCAGTGACATGCCATCTATGAGTGTTTGTGTGTGAGGAGAATGGGGGTAAGCAGAATTCTGGGGTAAGGTGGGGCAGAGAGTTGGGGTTCAAATTCTTTCCTCTGTTTTCCATTGTTTGCTGTTACCAGAAGGTAATGAAAAATGTTTCTGGTAAGGAAAGAGAAGAAGGGCCAGAAGGGTTTAATGAGCTCCTCCTGGTTGAGATTGCCCTGGCTGTCTGGCTACAGCACGGGCCCAGTCTCTATAGGTGGAGGCGCCAGTGTTATGCTCTCCTGAAGCAGGGGCTGAGGCTTGCCTATGCTATTCTTGTTAGAAGA
>NW_015251041.1:0-510 GCF_001447785.1 Gekko japonicus | reverse complement strand
ACCCTGGAGGTCCCTTCCAGCACTATGATACTAGGCTGTGCAGGGATCACGCCTCGTGGTCTGTTTATAAAATGAAAATGCAGCCTCAGTTTGCTTTGGAGCCATGCAGGAAAGGGATAGGATGTTTAACCCTTTGGCCTCTACTAGCTCTCACTATCAGAAACTGGCTTCTCTGCTCTGCTATTAGCATTTTAAAGAAAAACCTACATGTTCCTTAAAAACACATTCTCTCCAACACTGCCATTTATACATTATAGCATAAAGTAGTTGGGTCAAGGGTCCCCCATCCCCCATGTCCTGTGAAATAGTCAGTCCATTCCCATGTGCATGGTGCCCGATTTGGTTCGAGACTGTGGCACATGTGGAGAAGGGTCTTCAGTCCCCCCACGATATTTTTCCAACTTGAAATGAATTCTGCTAATGTCATATTTGCTGCTAGCATCATAAGGAGATGTTACGTTAAGAGCGTAACGTGCCTGCTTGAAGTAGAGAGCCAGTTTGGTGCAGTGG
>NW_015251040.1:0-510 GCF_001447785.1 Gekko japonicus | reverse complement strand
TTCCTGCCCAAAAATAGCCCTGCTCAAGATATTCTGTCACCATGGATTGAGTGTCTCTGAGGATGAACAAAGTTCCTTCCCCAGAAGAGTAAAAAGTAAAAAATAAAAGGAGGAAGGATTTAAGATGGTGACCTGAGCAGGAACCTAGAAGCTATGCTCCCTGCTGCTACAATTAGAACTGTTTATCTCTCACATACAGACAAGCTTTAATAATGATAATCTGCTAAAAGGGATACTGCCCTGACTTGGGTTACCCAGGCTCTCATGATATTGTTGGATCTCATAAGCCAAGTGAGGCTGGCTCTGGTTAGCAGGAAGGATCCAAGATGGTGACCTAAGCAGTCACCTAGAAGCTATGCCGTTAATTCAGCCTCAAAGTCACACCTTCTCTAAGCTTTATGGTTAGCTCACCATACCTGTAATGACTGGTATGTCAAACTTTACTGCAAGATGGAGTCATGCTTGGGATATGGTGTTGTAGAAGAATTATGGAAAGGTGCTCTATATTTC
>NW_015251039.1:0-510 GCF_001447785.1 Gekko japonicus | reverse complement strand
CCCCTCCTGGCCTTTTGCCAGGCCTCCAGAGGAGGGGCCTGCTGGCTTTGAGCACGCGGTGGTCTGCTGCCCTGCAGGGGGGCGGTCTGGGGGGGGGGTGTTGTGCAATGCTCCAGGCGCTCCCTATAAGAGCAACCACCCTTCCTCCCTTGGGGCCGCCTGGGACTAGTCACGGCCCGCCTGCCCGCCACCATGCTCCTCGGTGCCCTGTGCTTGGCCTGGACCTTGGCCCTGGGGCTCTCCCACCCCATCCTCAAGTGAGTGCCCCGGCAGGCAGGGAGGGGGGGTCCTGGCCCTGCCGGAAACGTGGGGCTGAGCCACAGTGGCCAAAACCTGCAGGAGGCCTGGCTCCCTCCGTCTGTGGTGGGTCTGCAGGAAGGGCTCCAGCCAGCCTCCGGGGAGAGAGAGAGAGAGAGCTCCGAGATGGGCAGGGAGGATCAGGACGGGAGGAAGACGCGGGTTGGGGGTAGAGCGGGAGAGGCCCCCGGCCCCGGGGGAAGGGTGGTCTGG
>NW_015251038.1:0-510 GCF_001447785.1 Gekko japonicus | reverse complement strand
GCTCAGAACTGCTCTAGTTTGAGAACAACAAGCAGGTGTTCAGTTATATCTCTCATGCTGAAGATAGCTTGCATTTCACAGCTAATTTCCCACATGCTCTTCTGAAAATATCAGGGTGACTGATCACCCAGACATCTCATTGTACTGGAGGCCGCTAGAAACCTGACTCTCAGACTCACTGAGATAGACCTATTTGGGTTGAAATTGTGTTAGTCCGAAGGGAAACTAGGAGAATTAAATCAGCTTAAATCTAAGTACTCCTGTTTGAATTGCACCATGGATCACAACCTCCTTTGGAAGATCGGATGTCTTTTCCATTGCGGTTTCTGCTTCCTAGCTCCTGCTGCTCACAGAAGTGGCTGTTGTGGTATTACAAAAGTCTTCTCCTTCCATCGTTCATTGTTTGTTAATGTTAGTAGACATTTATGCTAATGGTAAAAGTCACAGTCAGGCAGCCAAATGCAGCACAACCTGATGCAAAGTTCCTCCAGTCTAAACCCATGGGATTAG
>NW_015251037.1:0-510 GCF_001447785.1 Gekko japonicus | reverse complement strand
CCCCCCCCACACACACACACACTGTGCTCTGCTGGATATCTTGGTATGCCATTACCCTGCTATGATCTTTTTTTGCCTCAGTCCTACACAGCACATGAAAGCCCATGCAGTTCCATTTCAAGGCACTGTACCTTATTTGGAGATAAACAGTAGTGAGACTCTTGCAGTAGGAAGGTATAGTAACTATAATGGCTGTCCAAAGCAATATACTATACAAATGCTCTGACATATCTATTGCTCTGTCCTTGGTGTCTTCTCCTAGGTTGGTGTTGCATAGACCTATTACATTTCACAGGTGCATTGTCATTCAGTCTGCATATAGGCATACGTATGAAAGATAGTTTTTTATTGTTTCCAGTGTGGTGTAGAAATAACATGCCATTAAAAAGCAACCTTTGCAGTTTCTTTCTGTGAAGAAATTTGTAAAGTGGAAAGTGGGAGCACAGTGTGAGTCTTGGCTGGAAATTGGGGTTCAGTGGCCCATAAAGGGAAGGGACACACACACACACA
>NW_015251036.1:0-510 GCF_001447785.1 Gekko japonicus | reverse complement strand
TTAACCACTTGAGCCACCGCAGCTCGCTGTGGTGAACTACTCCTTGGTAAATCGTTAGCTGTATGCACTGCCCAACAAGGCCTTTGTAGGACAAGTAAAAACACGCGATGACCAGTGTTCAGCAAATATGACCAACCGGAGTCCCAAAATCTTGCTGAGTTCACAGGAGGAAGCGAACAAGTTTGATGAACAGTCAACGGCGGCCATATTACCAGCCTTTGTCATCGGAGGAGCCAATAAAGTAAACAACTGTAAACTTAAGGACAGGACCATTTTATTCCTGCCCTTGTCACTATCTGCACTGGAAAGGAACCACGTTGGCTCTTTTTTCACTAGTAATGTCTAATGCAGGAAGACAGGAATAAGCAGAGTAGAAGCACCTGTCAGCTCTATTTCCTACTCTCCTTGATTAGCATGAAACATTAATAGGGCTTTCAGAAATTCTGGTCTGAAATGGGCTTTGCTAGAAAATGTGTCTGCCTTTACCATACAAAAGCTTCCGTCCCTTTT
>NW_015251035.1:0-510 GCF_001447785.1 Gekko japonicus | reverse complement strand
CCCGCCCCCTGCACCTCACTTGGGGGAATCCCCCGCGATCACCCCCCCAAATGACCTCTGCCTGATAACCTCCTCTTTGCTTCTTGGTTTGGATCGATTATTGCTGATGCGATTGATGGATAAATTTGATTGATTTGGCGGATGATCTATTTTTTTATTGCATTTCCCCCCTGTGAGCCCTTGTCTGCCGACGGTGTAAAAAAAACAACCGCAATGAAAGAAAATAAATTAATAGACAAGCAAAACCGGAAGACTTTGTACTACGTTTGTTGCGCGTGGGAGGAAAAAATAATAATCATTGTCATGCCACGACGGAACAGGCGAGACAGTTTATTTTTTTGATCTTTTAAAAATCTCCCTCTAATTGGGTCAGATTGCCCAAGAAAAAAGGCTTTCCAAAATAAGCCCCAATTGCCGCTATAGGATTGCTGTTATATCTTAAAATAGCGGCAATCAAAGCTTATTTTGGAAAGCTTCAAGACACAAAGCGATCTTGCTGTCTGCATTGTA
>NW_015251034.1:0-510 GCF_001447785.1 Gekko japonicus | reverse complement strand
GCCCATCTCCCTCCCTCCCTTCAGCCCAAAGGAGGGGAGAGGAGACGCAGGGGAAAGAAGCGCTTATGTCCCATTAAATCTAATTGCTGCAGAGATCGCAGGCACCCAGCTTCAGCAAAGGCGCTGCGGGCTCTTATCCTGCACCCCCAAAGTATTTGCGGGGCTGGATACTTTGCTCTGTGTTTTATCGCAGCTCACAGTTCTTCTTTGCATGCTGTCTTGCCTGAGATGACTCTGCTCCAGCTTGAAGCACAGGCAATGAAGGCATTTATTTTGGCCGTGACAAAACAGCAAGCAAACAAAAGGAGAAAGCAGGGCTCTGGGAGAGGGGGCAAAGAAAAGGGGGCCTAAGGCCTGTAGCTGGAAGCAGAGTCGAGATTTCCTCAGAGTTGATTAAACATTTGCTGGAAAGGCTGGCTTTCTGGTATGCCGAGCTCCCTGTCGCTCCAAGTCCCGTCCCTTCATGGTCTCCCGTCTCCTAGTTTGACATGGTATAAGCTGATGCCAACA
>NW_015251033.1:0-510 GCF_001447785.1 Gekko japonicus | reverse complement strand
GAGGCAGGTAAAACTCACAATATCAGTGCTAAAAAGCAACACATTAGCCTCCGTGCTTCCTTTGTTAGTCCTAGAGGGCAACTGGCTGGCCATTATGTAAGACAGGAGGCTGGACTAGCTGAATCTAGCAGGGCTCTTCCAGTGTTCTTGACTCAACAAGCAGTCTGGGCAAACAAAAGGCAAGTTTTTACCTGTGAAACTCAACAGATTCAGCACCCAGGTGAAGTTATTCCAGAGTCAAGGCACCCCAACAGATCATATCCTGTTGCCACTCAACTCACCTTTGAGGTTAGGGACACACATAACAGGGCCCCTGATCTTAGAGATCGAAGATTAAAATGTGTAGTAGGGGTTCCGTTGTACCTTCTGCCAAGCAAGGAGACTTGCTGCAGAGGAAAACACTCCATCTTCCAGAGTGAGAATCCTCCCTAAGTGCAAGAGAGTCACAGGATCTGAGTCTTTATTTATTTAGACAACTGTTATGCCCAGGGATGCCAGCCTCCAGGTGGG
>NW_015251032.1:0-510 GCF_001447785.1 Gekko japonicus | reverse complement strand
TTTTTCCCCTTTCCAGATCTATAATTTTATAATTACATAGCAGTACAGTATTAATGAGTCTTTTTATCCCATTACAGTGCATAAATATATCATCTGTGTACACACTGGAGACCGCTGGGGGTCAGAAACCTTTGCAAACCTCTATATAACACTTTATGGTGAAAGAGGAGATACAGGTGTTAGGCAGCTGCAAAACTCTCTGACAGCAGAAGAAAAATATCAAAGAAACAAGGTAAAATGCAAGAAAAATCTTTTTTAATACAATGCAATGTGTAACAAAGATTTTAAAAATAAACAAAAATCCAGTGGTATCTTAAAGAATAAAAATGTTCTTTCATTTTAATCTTTTAAATCTTGCCAAGTTTCCCATGTACCTCTTAGCTTTTTGCCCACACATATCCCAAACCATTCCCAACATAGCCCTTTCAAGGACCCAAGCAACTACTGGGGGGAAAGAGAAGACAGGAAAAATCTAACTCTGACAACAGAAAACTTGCAGGATTTAACCCA
>NW_015251031.1:0-510 GCF_001447785.1 Gekko japonicus | reverse complement strand
ACTCCACTGAGGTCTTTCCCCTCTTCAAACACTGACCTCCCTAGGTTTTAACCCCCCAAGTCCAGGAATTTTCCAGAGCTGGAAACCCAAATTGTGTATACAGTTTGGATATCTGATCCTGAGAAAGAAGGAACACATGGACTGGACTCAGGGGCAAAGCAGCAGTTCCATAAAGCTACTCCAGCTGTCATTGCAAGAACACTTTTCATTTCCTTAGCAGAAAACCACCTCAGTTAAGATTCTTGGAGGCAGGCACAAAAGGTCAGTATTTGACACTGAGAAGCAGGGCAAAATTCTAAGAAGAAAGGAAAAAACATTTGGAGACCTTTCAACCAGAATGTCTATAAAAATGATATTTCCCCCTGACCTGTAGGAATAAAACTAAATACCAGTCTGCTATGTTTGGGGGAAGCGCACATTCTTCTGGAGATTATGGAGGGTGTATTTTTGTCTGCCCACTTCCCCAAATTTATCTCTCTTATTGTCCGGTCCCCCACAGCTATAAGTCCA
>NW_015251030.1:0-510 GCF_001447785.1 Gekko japonicus | reverse complement strand
GAATTGAAAGGAAAGTGGGGAGCCTTACTGGGAAGGGAAAAGATCACCCGATAATGGAAAACTAACAGGAATGGGCATCTTTTTCTACTACTGAGTTCTATGAATGCAGCTGGGTAACTGGATGTTTGATGAATACTTTTGGCTATAATAGTCATTTTTGTATTAACAGGAGTGCTGTGTGTATTCCCACACTCATAGCATTTGCTTCTCGATTAAGAAGAGTGACCACTGACCTTTCAAGAAACAAGCTGACTGCTTAGCATAATTAGGTGCTTGCTTCCCAAATGCCAGTGCAAAGTGAGGCTACAGCAACAGCACACACTGCTGTCCTCTATGGGCATTTTCATTATTCGTAAAGCTTCTTTACCTACCCCCACCCTTAGTTTTTAGAGAAAAGGTGGCAACAGTTCTACTTTAACAATCAGGTTTTAATTTTCTGGAGATAATAATGTATGCCGCTTTTTAATTTGGAAAATTATGGACAATTTAGCTATTCACATGATAAATGGG
>NW_015251029.1:0-510 GCF_001447785.1 Gekko japonicus | reverse complement strand
CCTGCTGGATCAGAACAGGGGTCCATCTACTCCAGCTGTCTTTTGACAGAGTGGCCAGTCAGTTACCCCAGAACGCCAGCAAACATTAGCATTATCCATTGCTAAAAAGTCTGTCATTCCTCTGTACAGTCCCACAAGTGACTGTGGCAATGCCCGTGAGAGAAGAGAGAATGGAACTGCTTACAAAAGGGGAAAGAAAGGCTTGCCAGTCACCCAGGGGGCTTTAAAGCTTCTTTTCTGCTCAGCCTGGGGATTGTCTTTGGGTGATCAGTGATGGCATCTAAAGGGGCTGTAATTCCAAACCCATGGGATACGTTCCACAAACAGACCAGATACACGGAACCAAGACTGCCACAACAGATGTGATACAAGGGAACCAAGACTGCCATACCCTGGGATGTATGCAAACTGCAGAGTTAATTGTGGGATTTATTTTGTGCATCTGTTCCAGTTTTGTAAAATGTAAATCTGTTACCCTGGTTCAGACAAAGTCTTCTCTGTGTGTGTGTG
>NW_015251028.1:0-510 GCF_001447785.1 Gekko japonicus | reverse complement strand
AAGGGTACTGGGGAAGGAGAATATCTGCTGTCACAAGCAGAGTGGTAGTAGGACACAACACAATGTATTTTCTTTCCAGAGTGATTCCTTTGCATGTGGAACAAATTCCCAGTTAAATTGTGAATGAAAATTTTCTTGCAAGAGACTGTGTTGTTAATAGTACTATTAAGGAGACAAGAAATCTGCTGTGCCCGGCTTCACTCCAACCCTGTTTTTAATTCAAGATGAATGCTGGAATGCTGCTATGACTATTACAAGCACATACTGAAAATGGAACTCTTCAATTGACGGAACAAATAAAGCAACCTAAGTTTGATTGAGGCCACATACAGCAATGTACTGAACATTGTCATTTATCCCAAATTGATCCTAATAGAAGGATAACATCATAATACATACAAACATTTATTTCTGTCAGCCTGGATGCAATTATTCTATGATATATGTATTTTGCAAAACCTGGAAGCCAGACACACTTCAAGGACCTTTTTAAGAGGGAAGAAAGCACAG
>NW_015251027.1:0-510 GCF_001447785.1 Gekko japonicus | reverse complement strand
AGATTTGAACTGCGATCTCTCTCCTTACTGACAGCAAGTAACCAGCACTCCAAGTGACTAGACCAAAAGGGTTGGTAAAATAGGAAGACTGAAACCCGGGGTGTACATTCACTGCGCTTATGCCGGATCAAGTCCCTCCATTTCAAAGCAAGTTGCGAAATACGCTTGAAAGCACGCAGAAATGCCCGCATGAAGTATCAGAAGCTGAAGAAGGCAGAAACGAGAACGCCAGTGCTTGGGCCATGGCTTGCTGGTACCTGCCGTAGTCCCTCGCAGCTCTCAGACGAGGAAACCGCAGACAGTTGCGCAACTGGGTTTAACGTACAGAGGTTTAACGTCAGTTATTTGCAGGGCAAAACTTGGGCTGAGTGCAGTTTTTATTACCAAAAGGAGGAGAGGGGGTGGCGAAGCACAAGCCTAGCTAGAATACTGGGCTACGAAACAAGGTCGCCACCATCCAGCTGGGACCTGGAGATCTCCAAGAACCACAACTGACCTCCAGACTGCCGC
>NW_015251026.1:0-510 GCF_001447785.1 Gekko japonicus | reverse complement strand
CTTTTTCTACAAAAAGAGCCCTGCACGGGACACTTATCAAACCAGTGTGGAACTGGGATGTAAAGATGCACAGTAGGGAGGATTTTGCAGTGGTTTCCTCACCATGGTGCTAAATAGATGGCAGAAGCTGCCCCAATGGGGTTTTCCCATTTCTCCAATGCTTAAAGGCAAACCAGCCTTATCGGGCTTGGGGACAAGGCTCTTTGATGGTGGGGGAAAGTTCTGTCAAGTCCCAGCTGATTTATGGCAACCTTGTAGGGTCTTCAAGGCAAGTGAGAGGCAGAGGTGGGTTTCCATTGCTCTCCTCTGCCTCTCGACCCTGGACTCTCTTGGAGGCCTCCCATCCAAGTACTAACCAGGGCTGACCTTGCTCCACTTCCGAGATCTGATGAGATCAGGCGAGCCTAACCACCCAGGTAAGGATGCAAAGTTCTTTGGCCGCATTAAAAGGTCCCTTGCTACCCTTCTGCAAAAATACCCTTTGCCCAGCAGGAGGCGCTGGTACCCTTT
>NW_015251025.1:0-510 GCF_001447785.1 Gekko japonicus | reverse complement strand
GAGACTTTTGAAAATTTCAGGGCTCGTCTTTGCCACCGGGAAGGCATTTGCTATTTTAAACTAGAGCCAGGATTGCCAGGGCACTGACGGAGTTGCCTGCTCTACCCTGTGATCGCAGCCATTCCCGAAACCATCACTGCCGAAACCTGAAGCCACCGGAAAACGGGAGTGCTTCACGTTCTTATATGCCTCCCGTCTAATAATTTTAAAGCATCGCGGGTTTCTGCATCAAAACTGAAATGAAGGCCAACGGATGCGAAATGGGGCCCTTTCTGGATAATAGTCATCTCCAGCGACTGACGGTCCCAGTTCAAGGCAGTGGTCACACACTGCGCGCTTAATTGCTTCTCTTTAAATAGCTGTAATTTAGGCTATTATGAAACCAAATGTCTCCGGAGCCTGCTAATTGGAACTGAGCATTAAACAGAGGTTAAAAAAAGCCCCAACCCTGGTATACTAAAAATGGAGCTGAGCTTCAGTCCTCAATCTCTGGGGGTAGGGTTAGAATCA
>NW_015251024.1:0-510 GCF_001447785.1 Gekko japonicus | reverse complement strand
CTTCTGTTATTCAGAACCATTGCAGCAGCTGCCTACAAAGTGATTAGTGGTGGTACCACAAGGGTTGACGGCCTAGCCGCAGTTGCCAGTAAGAGCCCTGTTTTCCTAGGGCTTTTGCAAAAGTACTGGTTACATCGAGCCACCTTCGCATTTAGTTAAGTGGTACTCATCGTAACAATGGGGGCTTCAGCCCATCACCTTTACCACAGATGTACTAGCAAATATACAGATGTCAGCTCAATCAGAGTTAAAGCACAGTGACATCTACAAGGCGTGAACTGGCATAGGTAGTGGAGGCTAGAACACAGAGCATGATCTATGGATGGACTTATCTCAGCAGCTTCCAGGGATTTCCTGCAAGTAATGACAGTCTGGTAAAGATTGATCTTGTTCTGCAATGTGCTTTTTAAGTTCTTAAGCAAGAATTGCACGCTCAAGATCCCCTAGCACAGATTAGTTCTTTCTGAACAGTGAAAATACCTTGGAATTCTTGCTTTGTAAATTTAAAAA
>NW_015251023.1:0-510 GCF_001447785.1 Gekko japonicus | reverse complement strand
GCCTAACCACTACACCAAACTTAAAAATAAGTACATGCCTGTCCTTCACTACTTCAACCAACAGTTCCACTTAATTGTTCCTGTGGATTAGGAATCTATGATGAGATGTTCTAACGTGTGTATTAGTGTTTAAAGCCAAAGAATCTATTAAGCTTTGCTTAGAATTCTAAAAACTGAGAAATGTGTGTAGATATCCTTAATTTGCGCTGTAAACTGTTCAGTCAAAAAATGTGCAGTTCAAAAAATTACACAGCCTTTGACTGTCTTAACTGCGTAGATATTTAAACTTTGGATACAGGACCGACCCTTGAGTTCAACAAGGTCTAGGCACACGAGCGACATATTCGGGGGATCTGTCCCTTTGTAACGCATGGAACGGCCTTTAGCGCATTCACAGAAGGGGTTCAATCCTGCCCAGCACATTGATTCTATATGCCAATTTAACAGATTTGTAAATAGCTGTATAAGAACATAAGAAGTGTGCATCAGACCAGTGGCCCATCTAGTCCA
>NW_015251022.1:0-510 GCF_001447785.1 Gekko japonicus | reverse complement strand
CTGACCCCAAGAAAGTTGATTCCTGGGGTTGCAGAATCCTCATGCACTAACAGTCGTGTGAGTGAGGGGCTGCACTGAGGAGTGGGGAAGCACAAGGTCTAACAACACAGGGGGAATCAACTTTTCCTGGGGTTGGAAGGCCCTGCTGAGGTTGGGGGACACGGGAAAGTCTACAGTTGCCAGCACCTTCTGCTGACATATTGCTGGATGCAGCCCAGTGTTTCCACACATGCACTGGCGAGTTGAGAATATTTCTTCTGACTGCATTCCCTCACAGCATGCCATAGCCTGTCTGGAAGTTCCCTAACCTTCTGGAATAGCTGCAGTGTAAAGGGAATCTAGAAGAGCTCTGGTATATCCACAGTTCCTTGGATACAAATCTATGACTGTGATCCAAAGAGATGTATGCTTATTTAACCCAGAGAAGCGTTCTACTTAAGCATATGATTATTCAGAACTTGACCACTAGTAACCATTACAAAGTAAAATGTAGTACCTGTATTTGTTGAG
>NW_015251021.1:0-510 GCF_001447785.1 Gekko japonicus | reverse complement strand
CTCTGCTCATCTCTTGCCTTGAAAACCCACAACGAGTTGTCATACATGATGGCAATTATTATTATGTCTGTTCTGAGTTTTGTTTAAAAAAACCCTAAATAAATAACATTTTATTATTATTGTTGTTGCTATACCAGTTTCATATTTTGGGAAGAACTGTTGATGACTTTCTGCTAGTTTCTCCATTGATGCTAGCCTTTCTGGAAGATGAGCTTTTCTTCAAGGGTTCAATGGATGGCTGACTCGTGGGTTCCACCTCTGGCAAGACAGATGTAGTAGACCCTCTCTTGCTATCGTGGGTTTCGTCACTAAGTCTTCGAGAAAGCGTCGACTGCTTTGGGGTGGGCAATGGACCTTCAGATTCTGAAGCGACACTTGGGAGCTTTACTGAACTATCCTTAGAGAAAAAGGACTTCTGAGAAACTACAGACCTCGTGGGGCTTTCATCCATGATCGAAAGAGACTGCTTACTTGGTTCTTTGTCTAGAGGTTGTACTACTTCCTCAGCTT
>NW_015251020.1:0-510 GCF_001447785.1 Gekko japonicus | reverse complement strand
TACTGGGTGCAGTGTAACTTGGAAGGCTGTATACTTTGTTTCAATTCAGCCCTTGTTCTCTTGTTTACATATTAATAAAAAAGGTTACCAGCAAAATCCCAGAGCCCCATAATGATTGGATTGAAATTCTATGGATGTTTATCTTCTTTCTTCTGTTTCTAGTCCCACCACAGCTAAAGCTAGAGAGACAAATAATACACAAGAGTTCTGATTATAATACAGTAGAGTTTCTAGTAAGGGTTTTTAGATGTAGCTGTTATGTAAATTGTGACGGCATTCTGAAGTACCCTTTAATTTAAACCTTTGAAAGTTATATTGATCAAGCCTCCCACTCCACTTCAGGGCATTTCACTTGGATATTTCAGATGCTGCTTATTTCCATGGATTAATTAGAGCCGAACAGCTGTGGGATCACCATCTTGTACTTGGAATATAAGCATTATCTATGCAATCCAAAATAATTCAGTGATACTTTGCAGTGAATAAGTGTGGGGTTTCTCAGCAGGCACT
>NW_015251019.1:0-510 GCF_001447785.1 Gekko japonicus | reverse complement strand
AGCCACCACCTGGAGGTTGGTAACCCTTGTAACATGTTGGTAGCCCATTGGCATTCATGCATGTGCATTTACACACATGTGCATGAGAGTAAAGAATGCATCCACCACTCCCCACTCCCTGTCAGTTACCCAGGAGCAACTGGCCATTATGGCCACCAAGACTTTTCCCAGTGGGCCAACGGCCCCCCTCCTGGGCCAGACTCACCCAGTGGCAGAAGGGCTGTACCCTGCCTTTCCGAACCTTGTACAGCAAGGGAGATACCGTGCTAGACCTACTGGGCGGATGGGCATTCAGGCTGTCTCTTTCTCCTTTGGGTAGGCAATGCAGGCAACTTGCTTTCCCTCCCTCCTCTGGGGGGGGGCAGGTATGCGGCAGGGCAGGGGGGCGGGGCCATTTTCCAAAGCTGCTTTGCCCTTCCAGTCCCAACTTTTGTTACCTGCACATATGGGTACACATAAGGAATAATGCTGTTAATGTCCCATTTATTTAGGGTTGCCAGCCTCCAGGTG
>NW_015251018.1:0-510 GCF_001447785.1 Gekko japonicus | reverse complement strand
CCAGGAGTTCCCCAGCCTGGAGGTGGCAACCCCGCCCCCCTCCGCCCCCTGGACCTGGCAACACTGGAACAGACAGAAAAGGCTCAAACTAGAGAAGTGGCCTGGTTATTACGGAGGTGGTTATTTCAGGCAGACTGCAGCTGCAGGGCAAATGCACGAGAACTCGGCTCGTGGGCCTTCTCCGGCCTCACCTCAACCTCACTTGCCCCCTTTCTGACTAGACAACCAGCCTTCCCGCTGTACGCAGACAAAGCAAATGCCGTGATTTCACCCGTGTGTCCCTATGATTTCCTTTCTATACTAAGCCCAGCTGTGAGCGCCGAAAACCATCACTGCAATTTATGGCCACTGTGTTTATATAGTTAATACAACGACATATGGTCCTCCTCACATACTGCACAGGTAACAGGAAAATGTCACAACAGGTAGTGTGCTCCTGTATCACAAATGTTAGCTCTGTACGTAGGAAGCGAGTCAGTCCATTAGCCTTTCCTTCATCGGGTACAAAGC
>NW_015251017.1:0-510 GCF_001447785.1 Gekko japonicus | reverse complement strand
AGATACCCTGTGAATTTAACCCATACATGGCGGCTAAACGGTATGGAGTTTAAATTGTTTGGTGTACCATAGAAGGTTTAATATAATAATGTGATGATTAAGGTGAGCGTTTCAATTTGTTGGAACACAGAGAACCTGAGCTTTTGTAAACTTCCTTCTCTTTAATATACAACAAATATCAACAGTCAGACAGAGTCAGGCAGGCAGACCACACTTAAGATTAATAAGCTTGTTCAAGTTCATTACCCAGGTTTTACCTACCTGTCAGAAATCTGTGTCTTTCCATCCAGCCTAAGATATCGGATTTGTTGATGTTTTAGAAAAACTTCCAGAATGTCAAGCATCATAGTAAACTGGCTAAACAATACAACTCTATCACCCTAATGAAGGAAAGAACATAAAAAGGCAAACACATAAACCAAAGTGAAGAGCTGGGTTTTTACACACATGCCATCTGGATGCATAATTCAGATATTTGGAAAAGAAAGTCAGCTCAAACTTGGTGTGTAT
>NW_015251016.1:0-510 GCF_001447785.1 Gekko japonicus | reverse complement strand
AAACCCTCCTCTGCTTCTGGCAGTTCTCCAGCACTGCCTGAGCTGAAAGAGGTTAAATGAGGAGATTAACGTACGCACATACCCCCTTGGCATTAAATTGGTTTTTCTTGATTCCATCGATTTTAAAAGACAGAAACCTGTGTTATACTAACGTACACAGAAAAACACCACTGCACACACCATGTCCCTAAGATCTGGGACGTTTGAAGGCAGCACTACCCATGGATCCATTTCCTTGTAGATGAGAAGTCCGGGTGACTTCTGGTTTGTCTGCTCATAACTATTGAAAGAAGTACTCTTGAGACACAAATAGATACTCATTCGAGAGGCAGGAGATCTCCAGAGGGTCTCTCTGTTTTACCTCCAGGGCTGCCCTCCACCATCATTTTAAAACTCTATTTAGAAGTTCTCAGCTCTTTTCAAATGGCCCATCTCTAAACAAAAGCCATTTCGTACAACCCAGTCTGGTGGTCTAGTTGTCCATTGGAGAAGTACCAGCTGCCATTGCAG
>NW_015251015.1:0-510 GCF_001447785.1 Gekko japonicus | reverse complement strand
TTTTCTACAAAATGACCCCTGGCATTTAGACACCACAGTTCATTTCTTCAAAGCCCTTCACCTATATTATCTCAGTCATACCTACAAACCTTGTAAAGTTAGGGAACATTATGCAGCCCGCATTCTTATTTAATTAATGAATTATTTAATTTATACACAGCCTTTCTCCCTAAGGAGACCCAAAGAGGCTTACGTTGTTCTTCAGTCCTCTGTTTTATCCTCACAACAACACTGTGAGGTTGGTTAGCCTGGAAGAGAGTGACTTGGCTTGCAATATATGGCAGAGAGAGAATCTCAACCAACCATATTTAAAACTTTGGTCATGTGCAAAATTAGTTAAATTTAATCAGTTCATCGATTTAACAAAAATAATTTGGATGAATTAGTAATACAATAATTTGTAATACAGTACAATAATACAGTAATACAATGATCCAAAAATGATTTGGATTAATTAGTAATACAATTATTGTAGCTGTCATAGCTCAGAAGACCATTATATCTACTACT
>NW_015251014.1:0-511 GCF_001447785.1 Gekko japonicus | reverse complement strand
AAATCCAAATTCAGATTATTCCTTTACTCTAGTTTGATGTTTGCATCTGTCAGTCTGTGCCCCCTTACTTAAGTCACACTGAATGCGGAACAACATAATTTTGATTAAATGCCCATATGACTGAAAAATAAAAAAACAATCCGAAGGAAAAATGCTCTTCTAAGCAATATAGGAGTTGTGCTAGTATAATAAATTGGAATAATTCAACACAAACATACTCCAAGGTCTGTGTTTGTTCTTAACAAATTTGTTCTTTATTTAGAATCGTGCAATCAAACAGTGGCCCAGCAATTGTTAAAAAGTACTCTTCCAACAGTCAATTGCTCAATGTAATTGTGCTTCATTTTCTATTTCTTGCAAAATAAATACTTTCCTTCTCTCCGTGGGATGGCTTTTAGAAATGAATATATTATAGGAATAATCCTCGCACACAGAAACACACTTGCTCAACTCATTCATGGCCAGTTCACACGGACCTTGGACATTTGGCTACATTAGGGGTGTGTGGCCT
>NW_015251013.1:0-510 GCF_001447785.1 Gekko japonicus | reverse complement strand
CTTGGGTTGTTCCTTCTGCCTTATGTGCCGTGGCTTCTGACAGTAAAGGAGAGTTGTTTTATAGTGAGTAATTGCCTCATCCTGAGGTTCAGATCCCAGGTCTCCTGGGTCCTTAAAAAAGTGGTAAACAGCTAATGGAAATCCAACCTAACCTTAAGGAGTTGGCTGCCGGCCTTCAGTCATAAGGGTTTCCTTGGATGTATGCCTGCATGTTGTGTACGTATATAATAAATATGCTAGATAAACATTTAAATAATGCCTGTCCGGAATGCTGGGGTTTTTTTTAATGTCCTAATTTTTCACTTGGGGAATGTTTGATAACGTTGCATACTCGGTGGGCGGCAGTGGACCAAAAGTTACAATCCCCTGCTTTAGATGATGTAATTTACTAGTATTTGAAATGAAAAAACCTTCAAGGTCCGAAGTGGAGCATAATCCCTTTTATGTCCGTAAATCATCAACTAGCTGGCGGGGGTGGTGGTCCATGGATCATTTCTAGGGTTGCCAACC
>NW_015251012.1:0-510 GCF_001447785.1 Gekko japonicus | reverse complement strand
GCCAATGGGAGAAACCAATAGGTTTAGACAGTGGAGACTGCAGAGAGAAACAATTATTTTTGTCCATTCAGTTAGAGCAGGTGAGGCATTTCTGCTGTGGGGCAAATTTTGTCTCTTCTGCCTCCACTCCTTTAGTGCCATGCCTATGTGGCAACACAGAATCTCCCTCCATTTACTTCAGATAGGTTTTTACCCTTAACCCTCCCCCCCAAGCTCCTATAATATTTACCCACTGCCATTCATTATCTGGCAGATTCTGAAACAGCCAAATTAATGTTTAATAAACTTGAGCTATTGCTCTGGTTGAGAGAGGGGCCACAAAAGAGCCACCCAATCTGCACAGCCAGATGGAGAGGAGGGAGGAGGAAGAGGAGCAATGACTTTGTGACTGTCACAAAGGTAAGCCAACCAGAACTCTGCAAAGTGAGATTGTGCTGGGAAACAGGTAACAGCAGTGTGAGTTGTTCCAGAGTGATATGAAATCTGGAAGTTTGTATGTCTGGCCAGGGG
>NW_015251011.1:0-510 GCF_001447785.1 Gekko japonicus | reverse complement strand
CTGTAAGAGTGTATTATCTGATCTGATCTTTAACGTGCAAGTTGAATGGGCTAGGACATCGGGCTGGTTCACACCTGTGTAAATGGGCTGGCTCTAAAGACTACTCCCGGCTTGTTGATGAGCTGGGACATGCTACGGTGGGATTTTTGCCTCCAATTATCGCCGAGGAAAGTCCCCTTCAGCATGAACGATAGCTTGCTACGATGCTTGGGAAATGCAAGCCCAGAACCCTGTTAGGATGTAAAGAACTATTCTTTAGATTCCATTCGGTCTGTGAGACACTGTTCTTGATGGGGCGATGTTTATATTGCCGAAGGAGCTGGCTATCTCCAAACACTTTAAATACCCTTTGTGACCAGATCCTGGCTGAAGGAATTCTGTTAAATCTAGTGTTTGAAGGTGTGTTCATAACTTAATCACCTCCCCGTATTATATTGTGGAACAATGTTGGCTGTGGAGTAAAGAGGCTGTGTGATGTGACGGCCCAAGCTAACCTGATCTTGTCAGATC
>NW_015251010.1:0-510 GCF_001447785.1 Gekko japonicus | reverse complement strand
ATGTGGTCACCGGCTCATCGTGCAGAGAATGGTTTCCAGAAGAAAATGTGCAATAGACGGTATGAGCTCAAGACTAGCTATAGTGTGAACCAAAGGAGTAACGGCACACCTAGGTTGCTTTGCCATTTCTTAGGGCTTCATCAGGCCGCTTTTCTTAGTGATGGAGCTCAACACAGTTCTGGCAAGATTCAAAATGACACGAAGTCTACCAGTGTCTTCCAAGTAGCTAGGAATCAGGTGTTTGTTAACTACCTGGAGGCTGGCAACCCTACTGGGTGACCTTGGGCCATCACACACTCTCAGCCTCATCTACCTCACAGGGTTGTTCTGAAGGTATCGTGGAGGAGAGGAGAACAACGTAAGCCTCCTTGGTTAGGGAGAAAGATAAGAAGAACGTGCAATTGAGTAAGGTGTGCACAAAAAGATTCTTTTTTTCGATTTATGCGATCTGAAGAGAAACCAGAGTATTTCCAAAAGAGGGAAAGCTATAAGGACATAATTTCTTTTCTT
>NW_015251009.1:0-510 GCF_001447785.1 Gekko japonicus | reverse complement strand
CGACTGAACAACAACAAAGGATTGCTGTGCCGACTGTTTCTGGCGTACAAGGTGAGGGACGTTCTTCGAAGATTCCAGGCAAGGGGTGATCTGACTACAGCCTCTCTCGTGCTGTGGCTTCACCCCTCGGCACACGGCATCCACTAGAGGCGGCCCTGCCACTGGCTTAGACAACCACCAGCTGGCCCAGGAGGACCAGGCTGGAACCTCTTCTTTAAGGCCATTCCACTGTCTGTGCTTGCCCAGCACTCCTCAGCAGTATTTCGGATGAAGTCGGGCCCACTTCTGTGCGCCCCCTCCCCCAAGTTCACGCCCGAGATAACTGTGTACAGACTCCAGGCACGAGTCCTGTTTTAATTCAGGGTTACATTTTGGCTCAGTCAGCCTCCATTTCACAGGCCGTGGCTCTGCCATATCCTGGCTCCCAGGAAGGCTCCAATACACTCTGCTCATGACTCAGGATCTTACTCCTCGGAGCAGTAGAGCAGGCCTCTGAGCTGGAGCTGTTTC
>NW_015251008.1:0-510 GCF_001447785.1 Gekko japonicus | reverse complement strand
GTATCCTATCAGTACTTCTGGCTGGTTGGCTGTTTAATGTACATTGAGTGGCACAGCCAGGTTTGCTTCTATGAAGCAGAACATAAACCCACCACACAAAAAGTTAAGAAAACACCACCACCAAAAGATTCTAAAAAGTGAATGGTCGTATAAATTGATTAAACAATAACTTCTTAAGACCTTGATTTTAGTGCCAATCATAAGCTCGGTTGTCAGCTGTGAGTTCTGATGCTTCATCAGTATTGGGGCAGTTGTGCCATTCCAGTCCAGTTTGTTAATCAGTACCCAAGCTGTACTACCAGTTTAACAGTGTAAGTGACCAACAGTTAAATAAATCACCTTCCCCCTTCCTCCTGCTGTCAGTACTCATTCATAGACACTACGCCCTCAAGCACCCACAGAACTTTGTTCCGGGCCAGGGCCCTTTACCCACACAAGCCACACACAGTGCCGGCCCTGTTGTTATCAACAGTGATGTTCCTGATATCCCTTGGCAAAGCTCAGAAGAAA
>NW_015251007.1:0-510 GCF_001447785.1 Gekko japonicus | reverse complement strand
CTGTCCTCTCCAGCGTTCATGAGTCAGCCTTATTTTGCAGTCCACGAAAGCCCATGGTCTCTTAACTGGGGTAAAAAAACATTGTAAGTACAGAAGGTCTCTCACTCCTGTGGCACTCCCAACACCAGTAGAAGCTTCTTAGCTTTCTGAGCCTCTTCTGTCTGCATTGGCCCTGCCTTATCCGGTGAGTCTTTCGGGTTGACAGGTGCCCAGGTACCCAACTGGGAAGTGTAGACGCTTCTAGACCCCATCAGTGCTCCCAGTGACGTCATCAGGAGTGTGACGGAGTGCCTCTCTCCCCAGGGCCTGCTGTCTTTCCAGAGCGGTGGATGTTCCTACCCATGTATCCAAGACAATCGTGCATCTAGAACAATGCCGAAAGGGAAAGTGTTGTGGAAAGGAGGCAATCTGAAGCAGAGATTTAGCAGGCCGGGAAAGGGTGACGCTTTCCCCTCCCTTCTCCATTCTCAATCACAGAATCATAGGCTGGTTTCGCACTAGAGCTGCCTC
>NW_015251006.1:0-510 GCF_001447785.1 Gekko japonicus | reverse complement strand
GTCCTTTTAACCTGCAAGGGTTAAGTATGTGGAGTCAAAGATTTCCCAGCAGACATTTCTAAACACCATCACTAACTGAACTTCAAGCTCAAATACCTCTGCAGATTAACAGGGGAAATGTCCCAATCATTAACTTTAGAGACAAAAGCCAAAACATTTAACCTGAATCGAAACTACCAAAATACATTTCTTTATTCCTAAAGTGCAGTAATGAACCCACCTAAAGATAGTTTTCCCCATCCAGAGCTTCAGAACTAACTGGGATCCATCATTATATTTTCCAACTAGCTGGGGAAAATTCTTGTCTAGGCAAAAAGAATACATGGAATGTCTATGCCATAATTCATAAATCTTGATTCTGGGGTCCTTAATCTCAAAGCGTTATAGAATAGGAAATTGCCAGTAAGCCCTGAAGTACTACCATGGCTAATGTGCAAGCCTGGAAAGAGCATTTTACTGCAGTTTGCAGGCACTTCCATTCCCTATCCCAAAGAGAATCACAGCTTTGCC
>NW_015251005.1:0-510 GCF_001447785.1 Gekko japonicus | reverse complement strand
ATGAATTAGGCCATTCTTTTCCTACTAACCCAGATTCTCAATTTCTTTTTTTCCTTGGGGATTTTAATCGTCATGATCACACCCAAAGCCATTCTGGGACAAGGAGAAAGCTGTTAGTAAGCAGTAAAACTTTGTGTGTCATACCAAACAGGTCACGGAAGGAAGTTACAGGAAACTGAGTAGCCCATTTTGTGCCGTTCATCTCATGTTGTGAACACCAATAGCTAGGGTGGAGTCTACCAAATGACTCAGTAATCCAATGATTGTCAATTAACCATGGCGACAATAGCTCCTCAGGAAGATTCATACTAGTATGGCTTGGTCGAGCAGTACAAATGAGTCACACTATAGACTGTGTCCAAATTGGGAGAGAAAAACAGAACATAAGCATTTCTAGATGCTTACAGACCATACCCATCGCTAAAAGGGGGCTATGCAACCTTCAGCCAGACAGCACCATGCTAGTTTCTCTGATCTTCTGCTCTCCTCTGACACTCATTGAGTACTAGA
>NW_015251004.1:0-510 GCF_001447785.1 Gekko japonicus | reverse complement strand
ACTATAGGGCTGGTCGTGAGGCAAAAATGCTGTGGCCCAGCTGCTTTGGTCCTTAGCTGATGCCTGGCCCTGCACCAAGGCTGCCGCCTCAGGTATCCCAGCCAACAGACCACCCGGGAAGAGTGCAGCAGGCAAAGTCTGTTGCTTTGTTCTGTGAAGAAAAGCCTAGAAAAATCTGGGATGAGGTCCTGGCAGCACCCAGCTTTATAGGGGAGGGGCGGGCAGGCAAAGTCCCAGGACTGCCAGCAGCCCTGTCCCACTGAATGTGAGTTCAGCACATGGGCCGTCCTCCTGCTGCCATAGGACCCCGCCCCCACACTGGACCATGCAGCCAGCTGGCCAGAGACCACATGGCTGCCTGCTGCTTTCCCCAACCACAGAGCCCACAAATGTGGTGATGGGTCAGTCACAGCTGCAGTAAAGCATCGTATTCCCACAGTTGAAATATGTTCATTGTTTACCAAAGTTTAAGGATTTTCTTTAGACCATTAAAAAGGTAAAGGTAAAGGT
>NW_015251003.1:0-510 GCF_001447785.1 Gekko japonicus | reverse complement strand
GGTTAGGGCTCCACTGCCCAACTCTTATTTCTATAAAGATTTTTTTCTCCCCAAAACTTACTCCCTGTATAATGTGCAAGCCCAGAATGAACACGGACAATTGTTGGCCTCACTTCGACAACAGCTCACCACTTCTATCCAGAGGCCACGGGGGAGCTTGAACAGACTCCGCCGTGACTTTACCCCTACCTGGTTAAGCAGCGTCACTCAAACCTCCGGGCACCTGAGGCAGCAAGCAAGGAGCTCTAAGGAGGCACTCACTCGCCCGGCACACCTGGAGACTACACCAGGCAAGGAAGATGGGGGAGAAATAGCTCTAACTGGCAGTTTTAAACATTGGGCTGCTTCCAAGGGCAAACACGGGTATGCTTAAAAAGGCACAAGGGACTGTTCATGGGGATTCAGGCTGGGCAGGGGACTGACAGGAACTGGCACAAGGAAGGTGCCTGCTTCCAGAATGGCAAACAACGCCCCGGCTGACCTCTTACCACCAGTGTTCCCTCTAAGCTG
>NW_015251002.1:0-510 GCF_001447785.1 Gekko japonicus | reverse complement strand
GAACCATGTTTAAATGTATAGCAGTGCATTATGATATTGATGCAAGGATCCTGAACAAATGGTTGGCACTCAACCTCACAGGCTTGTTGTAACGTGGGTTATAGTATGCCACAGGAACATTGTCACTGGCCATATTGTAGTGGGTTGCAGTTCTTGTGTTATTCCAATGTGATGCCATAGAAAAGATGTGGGGTATCGAATCAAGTGACATTGCTTTTCCCTAATCAAGTAGCATGGACTACTTTTGGAGGTAAACTGATGGAGGCTGAGAGACTTCTGTTCTTTCCCCAAATTTACAAATTACTTGTTGCAACCCCTACATCTATGAATGGCAAACCTAATGGAAACAACTGGTACTGTTAATGGAATTTACTTCCATAACTATGTGTTTTTCTATGTATAATGTTTTTATTCTGCTCTTCCTCCAGAAAGCTCTTGGACACAGTTCTCCCCTCCGTGTTATATTCTCATAACAACACTCTGAGGTAGATTAGGCTGAGAGAAAGTGAC
>NW_015251001.1:0-510 GCF_001447785.1 Gekko japonicus | reverse complement strand
TAAATTAATAATTGGTGAAACCACCAAAATCACCCACCCAACCCTGAATGATTCTCCTTGTCAGTCCCTAAGTTATCAATGGTATGTGTGTGGGAAGAGGAGCTGGCAGCAATGCAGAGGATGAAGATGAGGAATCACTGCTTCCCTTATTGCCAGAAGAGGAACTGCCCCCTGTCACCATGGTACCCACTGTAGCTTCCCTCCGCAGCTGTGTAAAGGAGGAGCAGAGGCACTGCTGGCTATCATCATCCAAGAAAGTTATGATGTGGGAAGTGAGTGATAGGGGTGGGGAAGGGAGAGAGAGAGAGAAATGGAGAGAAGGGGTGGGGGAGAGGGAGAGGGGAGGAAGCAAAGGAAAGGGGATGGGATGGCTGCTCTTACAAATTCATTGTGGGGCCCTGCTTCTTTGTATAGCACTGAGTTTCCAGTTGCCATCCTTTGCATATTGGGAGGGGAAGCAATAAAAGGGAGGTGATTTTCCAGCAGCTTCATGCTGCTAGCAGACTCTGA
>NW_015251000.1:0-510 GCF_001447785.1 Gekko japonicus | reverse complement strand
GTGTTAAAAATTATCTGTTCTCGGTGCCAAATAGGCTGGGTATGCCACTGGAATTAATTTTCAGTTCTAGTTACTTGTAACCTTTCTTCTATTAATGGAAAAACAATATTTGATCCATAAGTACCAGAAACATTGACAAGGATTCATGATATCAGAATTGATTTATAATTGTGAAATCTTTAGATAAAAATTTGAAAATACTGTTGACATAATGAAGAGAAGTGACTTGTAGTGCTTTTAAAGTTCCACATAACAGGAAAACCATTACTCACTCTCTGCTCTGCCAAGCTCCAATGCCAACTGCTGTCTAGCTTTAATCTCTTCATCCAAACGCTCTTGCAAATCCTCCTGACTTTTGAGCAATTCAGTGGCTTCTTGTTCCCGTTTAAAGGACTCTCGCATCAATTCTGTCTGAGTAACTCTGGCATGTTCAAGCTACAAGGTAAGTGAATTAAAATATTATGATTTTATGAAGTTACAAGTTCATTTTTCCAAGCCTCACACAGAAAC
>NW_015250999.1:0-510 GCF_001447785.1 Gekko japonicus | reverse complement strand
AAATGCATTACAAAAACTGAAATGTTAGAAATCTTTGGAGACAATTTTAAACCACATCCTTTATCAAGTCAGTCCCTCAGTCATATTCTTCGGATTTTTGGATGCATTTGGGTTTTTACTCTGCAGGGCCGGGAAGTGAGATGGACAGGTTTGGATTTACATCATATTAGAACCAGAAAAACAAGTTTTAAAAGCACGCTGAAAAACTGAGAAAATCCCCAACCCCAAGAGTCAAAGTCTAACCTGTGCGACTAAAAGATTATCTCCAATTCTGCTTCATCCACTCTCTCTGTAAGAGCACAAGCTGCCCTGCCCATTTTTTCGAGGGTTCCTGGTTACCAGAGTAGGATACAGGTAGTATGACCCATAATGGGACAAAAGTTTAAGTTCTATGATGGATGTCTTCTTCTTTCAGTCCTGTACGCATAAACTCATTTGGGGATAATGTCAAACGTCTACATTTGAGGCCCTTCATAAATGTGAGGCCTGGGCCAATGGGCCCATGATAGG
>NW_015250998.1:0-510 GCF_001447785.1 Gekko japonicus | reverse complement strand
GTATGGGCAACTTCTAAATAGCTACAGAAGTTCACAGAGTTTCCAAAAAGTTTTGATCAGTAATCTTACTTCTGTACCAGGCCTATGATTGATAATGGTTCCAGTTTTCGAACTATGGTTAAGTGTGCTGCGGGTCCACTCTCAATCTCCCCTTTCCCATGTGAATTAACCCTTCCTTTCCATAGTTTGTTTTAACCACAGGGTAACTGTATGGTGACACTGACCCTGGTTAATGCTAACCAGGAGTTTCCTCGTAACCAGTGTTTTAAAATACATCCTGATTACAAGGGGATCTAATTAGTATGAGCCATGGGAATGCAGATGTAGATCTATGCTGTGGAAGAAGAGGGTGAAATTCACACCGGACAAGGGAATAATGAGGGAATGTGTGAGCTTCTAGCTCATTCCTGGTTTCCTAACCATGGTTAAGGGTGTTTGAAATGTTGTCTGCATTGGGCTTTGGTGGTGGTGGGAAGTGCCGTCAAATAACAGTTGACTCATGGTAACCCC
>NW_015250997.1:0-510 GCF_001447785.1 Gekko japonicus | reverse complement strand
AGGCTGTATATAGAGAATAACTCATCAAAGAGTTAAAGGCAGTATCAAAGAGCTGTCATGACCTCTGCTGCATGTGTTCAAGAGTTTTCTGAACCATTTTAGCCAGTGATCAAACTGGTTTTGCAGGTGTTGGTAGAACTCTGAGCTTTGCCCAAGAGAGACATATTTGTGAATTGCCAGAAACACTTGACTATATATTTAATTAGAAAATTATATGCCCTCTCTCTAAAGAGTTGCTTGAAGCAATTAACAAAAAAAAAATTCGGATCAGTATAAAATCAATAAAACAACACAGTAAAACAACCTCCAGTAGCAATAAAACCACCAAAGCAGGCCTCAGACAGCCAATAGAACCAAGAATGTTTCAGCAGCAACCCCCTCAGACAAAAATAAAACTAAAAAAAAGATCACCTTATCTCCCTCTTTCAAGGTCTTTAGGCAGAGACTAGACAGCCATCTGTCAGAAGTGCTGTAGCTTTAGATTTCCTGCATTGAGCAGGTGGTTGGATT
>NW_015250996.1:0-510 GCF_001447785.1 Gekko japonicus | reverse complement strand
CGGACATCTCTTGTCTTACAAGGTTCCCATAAGTCAGCTCCAACTTGACGGCAATTTACATACTCAGACATATGAACAAAGCAAGCAATCAAAATGCCATTAGAAAACAATTAAAGTGCAATTCATTGACTACAGGAGGTTACTAATGCCTGGGCCCCTATCTTAATTAGGAAGCTGTATGAAGAGTGTGGTTTCCCCCTCTTGTCTACGCTCCTCTTCTAGAATAGAATATCAGCACTGCAAACGGATTAAGTGGGATGGTATTTCCCCGTCTCTCTCCTCCCAGGGTAGCCCACCATATCCCTTGAAGTTCTACCCCCAGGGATCAGTGGACCCCAGTCCAGGGAACACAGTTGGGTATTATTCCGATCTGGAATGGGAGGAGGAATTAGTGGAAGTAACAAACCCTTCCACTAGCAGAGAAAGAGATTTGGAGCAGAACCTAACCAAAGGCCCTTTCTGCCCTCTCCTTTTAACCGCCATCTCCTCCAAGCAATTCTGCACTAAAAT
>NW_015250995.1:0-510 GCF_001447785.1 Gekko japonicus | reverse complement strand
GCACCAGGCCATAAGAGAAGCTGCTAGCTCTTTCACTCAACAACTACTGCAACGGTGTGTCTGGCGGCTGGCAAATCACTCTGCACTCCTCCACAGGTAAAGTGGGCACTCAGTGCAGACTGTAGCAGATGCCCCCCTTCCTCTGGGACAAGTGCTGGGCAAACTACTAGAAGCCAGACAGAGCCATGCAGTAGCTGTTGAAGGAGGGAGCTGGCAGCTTTTCTTATGGCGCAGTGCACTGGAATGTATGCCTCTGTGCTTTCCCGTGGTGGGAAGCACCAGTAGAAGCACTAGAGCTGCTACTTTTCACTGAAACCAATGTAATGAAAAACAAATATACCTGTGAATATAACACCAGCAAAGCTTTTGAATGGGGGGAGGGATGTGCCTCGGTATCTTTTCCCAGGCCACTTTGCAATGGTAATTCCAACCAGCATGTTCAAGGCTAGAGAGCCATGTTGAACATATAGAGAGAGCCAGTATGGTATAGTGGTTAGAGTGTCAGACTAG
>NW_015250994.1:0-510 GCF_001447785.1 Gekko japonicus | reverse complement strand
TGGCTATGCCCACCGCCTTGCGTCGGAATTCCATGGGTGCCCACAGACTCCCACACACACCCGCGCTACTCCTGGCGAGCCAGAGGGAGCGAAAGGTAGCCGGCCTCTTTGTCCGAGCGCACGGGGCGTGCCTGGCTGCTCTTCCATCTGCGGCGGGATGGATGGCCATCAATTTCACCCGCTGCCCGTCCAAGGCTGGGGCTGTAAAGCTCTCAGGAACTGATCAATGACGACCTTGAACACCAGGAAGGGAGAGGCGGCGCTGGGCGGCTGAGCCCCTGGACAGAGAGCGGGAGATTCCGGCCAAGCGCACGCCTCAGGCCAAGAAGCGGAGGAGCGGGCAGGCCCCGTTATGGCTGTGGCTGCCCCAGCAGGTGCAAACGGCAGCATTGCAGGATGGCTGGGAGCTGCACTTGGGAGAAGGCTGGGCAACCCGTAAATGCAGCCAGGAGGGGCAGTTTTTGCAGGGGAGGAAGCCACATGGGTTGGGTTGCCAACCTCCAGGTGGTG
>NW_015250993.1:0-510 GCF_001447785.1 Gekko japonicus | reverse complement strand
TCTTCTTTTATCTCGGTTTATGCAAATACCCCCAGTCAAGCAACAGCATGAGGTTGTCTGCAGCCGTTGTAGGACAAGGAAATATTTATGGCAATGAGTAAAATGCAAATCGGAGGCGTCTCCCCCCGCCCCCCAGACTGCTGTATTGGCGGTGCCGCCTGGAAAATAGCACACCCTCCTCTCCAGCCCTCCCGCCGTGATGCTGTATTTTCCATATTATCTCCTCTGCTGCAGACCCAACAGTGCTCAGTGATGCTCTTTTACATGGAGATTGAATTTAGCAAATCGCGGGTTTTATCCGATTGTTGTGGAGGGAGGTTGTGATGTCGGCAGGCAGGCCTTCCGCATCTGTGGCGGAGGAGGCCCGTCAGCAAACTCTGTCCATCACACCTTGGAGAGACAAAAGAAGAAAAGGAGGGGGGGGGGAAGAGGGCTTTCATTTACCTGGGCTTCCTTTACTAAAAGAGGAAGGGCGGGGAGGGGAATTAAACGGTAGGCGAGAAATTAAAA
>NW_015250992.1:0-510 GCF_001447785.1 Gekko japonicus | reverse complement strand
TTATGACTTGATGGCATTTTCCACCACCACTAGCTGAGGAAAATCTTGTTTTCCCCATTCCTTTTCCCCCTCTTGCTTTTCCTGTTTGCTTCCTGGCAGTGCCTGCAGCTTCTCCCCTTTATTTCCCCCTTCTAATCTACTTACCTACCTACCTACCCACTCACCCACTCTTTTCTGTTTCCCTCTTACATCTTCAGCTTCCCTTTTTAATTTTTTTCCTTCTCCAGCTTTACCTTCTGAACCTCCTATCTTTTTAGTCTATCCCCATACACACTGATATGACTGAGACTTGGAATTGTTGGCAGGGTTGTTTGCTGGTTGCCAAAATGGCTACCAACATCTCACAATGTAGACTTGTGAGATCTCAGTGATACTTTTTCTTAAAGAAACAGACACAACTTCTATGATTTTGGAGTTTGTCTATCCCCCAGTGTATATATTTTTTACATTTCATATTTGTCTCCAAAGCTGCGGCTTCTCCCAGGACTGTAGACCCCTACCCCATCTGGC
>NW_015250991.1:0-510 GCF_001447785.1 Gekko japonicus | reverse complement strand
TTCTTGGTGGCTACCCCACAACTGTACAGTTTTGTTCCTCAGGAGATGTGCCAGAGTGCAAGCAAGAAATCCTTAGGAAGTGAAGACTTGTAAAAATTTAGGCTGGGCAAAGTTAATCTATTGCCAAAGGTTTGTGGCTCAGTGGTAGAGCACATGCAGAAGGTCCTGGGTTCAGTGCTTGGCAGCTTTATTAAAGGTTTTCAGGTAGTGAAGGCTTTTTTCTGCCTGTGACCCTGGAATCCTGCTGTGGCAGCCTGAGTGAATGACAGTGAGCCAGGTAGGCCAGCCATCTGATGTAGTATAAGGAGATGGGGTAGGCTTTTCTGTACGTTTTTTATCTTTTCAAAATTTCAGTTCTGTATGCATCTGTTTTAAATTATTGCTATTCACTTTGCCTTCAAAATGGGACAGGCTAGAAACCTAAATCAATCATAATAACTCAATATAGGGCATGTATTTTCAGGTGAAGTTGAACTAGCCTCATCATGTTTGGTGCCAGCAAGAAAAAGC
>NW_015250990.1:0-510 GCF_001447785.1 Gekko japonicus | reverse complement strand
CCCTTCCTCTCTTCCTTCTTTTGGAGCATGGTGTTATCTTCCCTTTTCTTAATATAATGCTAATTGCTTACGTAAATCTTCACAGTAGCTTAATGGTAGAGAACCGGTGCAGCTGTCCCCGAGAAAGAATTTATGATAAGATCCACGTGGGCTTTTGAAAGAAGAACCGGGGAGTGAGACTCTCTTCAAATATAAACTTTTGTGGCCAAAACAGCCCCTTTAGCAATAAAGGAAGCGTTTTGCAGAACGCTGATTCAAAAAGCAAGAGTTATGTGAGTGTGTGTGTGCTTCTGCCGGAATTACACTTTTATTTACTTACTTTAAAGAGAGGGATTTTTCAGAGCAAAGTCAACCGGCACGCCAGCCACATCCTCAGACTTTTCTTGTCACCTTCCAGTGATTCACTGCCAGCTGGTCCTCCCATGCAAGAATGTGTGCAGGCCTCCTCCAACTCTCTCCTTAAAGCAGCTGCAAGTGGACAGAGGCCAGGTTGTCAACAGTGGGAGGGCT
>NW_015250989.1:0-510 GCF_001447785.1 Gekko japonicus | reverse complement strand
AACAAGGGAAACCTTTACCTTTACTTAACTGTAGTCCACGCTAGCTGTGTTCTCTTGTTCTGTCTGAATTCGGAAATCCTAGTTAATTCGGTAGCAGAGCTCCTTTTGACCTCCAGCATACGGAAACGATAGCATGGAGCAGCAGGAAAGTCCAACCTCTCCAGCTGCATTCTGCTATCAGTGGTGCTTTCTCGGCATGCTTCCTCCCTCCTTCTCTCCCCAGCCCCCTTCCCTGCCAGTGATGAATGGCCAAGCGCATCTGCATCGCTGGAGCCCTCTCCCAAGGGGAAATTTAAATGGTGTTGGGACAAAAGATCTCACTTAATCACACGTTTTTAATCAGCTTGCAAATATACAGTCCAAGTTGTTCCACGCAAAACATGGTTACAGTCAAAAAGCTGTCCACCTCTCACACGCTGTTCTGTGCATGCCTGCTTGGGAGCACGGGGCCCACTTCTGGAGGACGTCGCGGCATTGATCATACCTATGCTCAGGGGTTGTTTCGTAGAA
>NW_015250988.1:0-510 GCF_001447785.1 Gekko japonicus | reverse complement strand
GAAAGTGGGCCTTCTGAGATCGGTGTTTGCCGTTCACTTGCATGAGTTTCATAATCCCTTGTTCATCAAGCAGGACTGACTAGCACAGGATCCTATGGTTGGTGTAGTCAAAGACATATTTTACCTAATTGTACATCTGGTTTGTTGGGAACTGTATGGCCAATTTTCAGCTTCCTAAGGGAAAATTTGGAGCGGCTCTGATGTGGCCTAAGGAAAGTTAATGGAAGGACTATGGAGCCACTTGATCTAGTTCCTCAGTGGCTCTGCCAAGGAATGGCTCAGCATTTTGCTCACAGCATCATCCAAAATGAAAAAGAATAGTGGGTGCCCCTTGTGTATTTCATATACATTTTACTGTAATGCTAACGAAATGCACATTGCAAAGGCAAAACCACCAGCACTGCCCCTGGAGGGAATCTTTGAAGGAGTATGTTTATTATTCACCTTCCCCTCAGCCAATGACTTCATATTAGCTGAACATGTGTCTTCTTGAGAGCTAAAGGTAAAGGT
>NW_015250987.1:0-512 GCF_001447785.1 Gekko japonicus | reverse complement strand
CAAATCATTTGTGTATTATTATCCACAACTGGTATGATGAACATTCTGTTTTTCCTTTACAAATAAAACAGTAATATGCGTTAGACTGCTACCAGTTTTGAACATTGGGTTGGATCCAAAGGTGCCTTTTCTGAGCAACCGATGCCACTAAAAGCAGAAAGCTGCCTTTGGGACCAATCAGTTATCCCCAACATTGGAAGTTCAGCTTTTACACGGGGTCTAGAAAGGTAAGGGTATTTGCAATTTGTTCTGTTTGTTCATCTGCTCATTCTGTATTGAATCGTCTATAATATTCTCATGTAGAGGGGAAACCGCTCTGTACTTCAATGCGTTTGGGGGAAATTGGGAAAACTCAAGCTTTTATGTTGTTGTTCAGTCGCACAGTCGAGTCTGACTCTTCGCCGTGTGAAGAGTTAGAGAGATGGATAAAATTATTCCAAGATATTCTTTACAGCCATGAATTCCTGGCATTTATTCTTTAAAAAAAGAGAGGAGGAGGAGGAGATTGGATT
>NW_015250986.1:0-510 GCF_001447785.1 Gekko japonicus | reverse complement strand
TTATAGCCCAAGAACTATTTTACTAGGCAATCTTTGTTTGTGTAGACTTAGCCTCCTGTTTCAGATGGTTGGATGTATTCTTAGGAGGAAGAGTAGGGAAAAGTATGACTGGAGCCCTGGTAGTTATATATATCATGGTCAACCTGAGTCAATTATTCAGATATTGTCAAGTGACTGTGGTCAAATACAGCATGATCAATGACGTCAATGGCAACCTTCCTTTTATTGCATCCTGAGTTTGTGATAGAGAGAGGGACAGCATTGTTGTTGTGACATAGGAATCATTTGCAGCTGGATTTTCCTTTGTGGACAGCCCATTTACTTATTTATCTATGATTCAGTCTCATTTGACAACCAAGAACCATGACAACTGAAAACCATGATCTAACCCATTTTAAATGGTGGAGGAGTTTGTGGGCCAGACCCCAGTTTTGCCAGAAGCATGAAGCTGAGGGAAGAGAGTGAAATATATATGAAGCCAAAAGATCAAGCAATGCAAGGGAAAGCTGT
>NW_015250985.1:0-510 GCF_001447785.1 Gekko japonicus | reverse complement strand
CATAAAAGAAAAGGGAGACAATGTAGTGTTGCCATCTGATATATCCTTGTTCAAAACCTCCAGACTGCTATGAAGCTGGGTGATGTCGGGCCAGTCACACTACATCAGTTTGTTCTGAGAATAAAATGGGGAATGGAGAACCACATATGTTACCCTGACTTCCTAGGAAGAAGGGTGGGTTAAAAAGATACTACATGGATACATCATCTTTAGTCAGAGCCAGATAAGAATTCCTCCTTTCCTCACACCTACTCATCTGGCTGTAATTGCTATAAGTACTGTTTTTACAGAAGGGGTGGAAAGAAGGGACATCTCCCCCCCCTTCTTTGGCACCTGGAAAGCTATTATGCCAGTGACCCTGGTAACAGAAGCCCTCAAAATGAAATTTTCTCAGAGAACCTGACACCTACCTTACTGCTGCAGCATGGGCCCTGAGAAGATACACAGACCTTATTTCCCCCCTCTCTACTGTAGTATCACTTCCAAGTCCCTCCCCTTGACAAGAACTGG
>NW_015250984.1:0-510 GCF_001447785.1 Gekko japonicus | reverse complement strand
CCACCTGGAGGTTGGCAACCCTAGTGGCTTGTATTTCCTCTTTCCATGTGAGGGATTTTTAAATCTACACCAGGGTTATCGCTGGTACAACATTGTGCTTGATCTGGGGCACAACTGACTAGGGCTGGTGAGGCTTAGGATGTCGACTAAACTCTGCTCCACCCATGACACACACCCTTGGTGCACCCAATTCTGTGCTGACACCAACATTACACCAGCCTGGGACTGCCGCAGCTTGACACTGTCTTATCTTCAGATCTTCCAGTTCTGCAGACACATCTTCACAGCATGTCAATGCAAAGCTGAGCTCTTCAGAGACAGGTTTTAGGACTGTGCTATAATTCTCCCAGATCCTAGTTTAGATTTTCAGATAGTGGGTCACTCTGTCTTCAGGTGAGGGCCACCAGTTGGTTTTTGAAGTCTCATCATCTTCATTATCTCTGGCACCTGTCCTCAGTCGCTTCAAGTTGAAGCATGGCCGGTGGATATTGGGAGGTATACTTTCATCCA
>NW_015250983.1:0-510 GCF_001447785.1 Gekko japonicus | reverse complement strand
CTTTGTCCAGGAAAGACCCTCAGCTGCACCCAGCTTCTCAGACACCTTAAAAAGTGGGGAACACCCTCACGGTCTGTGGAAACAGACTGCTTTAAAAGACAGTTACAGACCACAGAAGCATAGAACAGTAGAATACTCAAGACAAAAGACCTGCAGGCTCAGCACCTATTCCCTATACTGTCTGCCACCACGGCCACTGGGCCGGAGGCGGAAACTGTAGGCATATCTGGCCAGGCAACAGACATGGCTGTGCAAAATCCTTGGTGGTCAGGTGATCAAGGACAGCCAGTGCTGCACTGATTCCAGATATGCAGCTCCATGGCTTGCTGCATAACAGGAAACGCATCACTGAAAAATGCCCCCAGACTGTCCCCCAATAAAATCAGTTAGTTCTCCTGCCTGGTCTATGTCCTGTCCTGCTCAATTGGCTCTGGTTCCTTTTTTGGACTACAAATCCCACCCCCTGTATACCTTCTCTGTGTGACATCATATGGAGCCTTTCCAGCCATT
>NW_015250982.1:0-510 GCF_001447785.1 Gekko japonicus | reverse complement strand
TTTGATCATCCATTTGAAATTGACCTTGCAAAGCTTGTCCATCATTAACCACCACAAAGATGGATAAATGATGCAATATGGAACTACAACAGCAGCAGTCGATCGGTGGGTTATGCAGGTGACAAAAGCACTCTGGCTCACTCTTGGCATCGCCTCTATTTATTGCGCAAATAGGCCAGGAACTGCTTCAAGTTGAACTTCTGGGGCTTGAACCTCCCTAAGCAAGAGCTGGAAGAAATTGCTAGTTGTGACAATTAATCAAAACCCACCTGGTTTCTAGGCAAGCAGCCCACTGCCAGGATGCTGGACACGGGCATGCTGCACTGAAAGCAGAATACAGGTGAAAAAACAACTATCGATATAGTTTTGTTTTTCAAATGTTGATTTATTGGGCTTGGCGGGAGGGATGGCAGATGGATATTTATCTATCCAACCAGGACACACCAGCTGAAGGGCAGAAATAAGGAGAAGACAGAGAAATAAGACATGTATAAAGATGTGAGGATTTTG
>NW_015250981.1:0-510 GCF_001447785.1 Gekko japonicus | reverse complement strand
TCCCAACCCAGAGTTGGCAACCATATTTCCATGACAGAGTGGGGTTTCAGTCCTGAGCCTCCTAGCTCCTAGTCTGATGCTCAAACCCCTGCGCCACACTGACTCTCCCCTCCTTTTTGCTACCAGCTCTTTTACTCTCTGTCTAAGAGGCTCTGAACACCTAGATCAGAATTCCTGCAGAATTGCTCCACGCTCTGAGCAAAGAGGAAAGCCAGCAGAGTTCATTGAGGCCCAGCTGGTTCGTTCTGCATTGTGCCGAACGCAATAGGTTTGGATTTTGCAAGAGGCCTTTCATTCATGGACGATCTCAAAGTTCTTTTTCAAAGAAAAGAGCAAAACCTGGTTAGTTCAGTAACTCCGCAAGCCAACGGCGCGCCCATTATATGCCGAACAATGGGCCACACAGACAGGCCGGGGCCGTCCCACACTGCCAGAGAGAACGCAGGACTAAGCTCAGGGCAGCTCCTGCAGGTTTCAAATTGTACCTCTTGAACTTTGGGTCCCCCCCCC
>NW_015250980.1:0-510 GCF_001447785.1 Gekko japonicus | reverse complement strand
CAACTTTTCCTAGCATTATGGTCTTTTCCCGTGAAACTTGTCTTCTCATGCCTACAGAAATAATTTAATATAAAACTAGAAGTCTAAGATAAAAGAAGGCACGGAATTGCAAGAAGAAATGGCTTCTGCCTTCTCTTTCCTGTGAGGAAGGCACAATTTATTTATGGTCTAGAATACCCCACATCTGCTGCAAAGGCAGGAAGTTCCCTGCAAGTTATACACAGATAACATATGACTTAGAGAGAGGGGGAAAAAGAAACATGCAACTTTACCCCCACCCACCTATTTATGAAAGATATAGCAAAGTGCTACCTTACCTCGATTATCAGAAACTTTCACATCTAGCTGTTTCATAGAACAGACGCTGTAACAGTGGTCAGAAAATATGCCACTATTGTCTATGTATTTTGGTAAACCTGAAGAATCTAGAAAAAGTCAGAGAGGGGAAAAAGGCAAAAATCAGCTTATCTATTTGACGCAAGTACACAAAACTTCTGCTACTTTTTGATG
>NW_015250979.1:0-511 GCF_001447785.1 Gekko japonicus | reverse complement strand
GATCTGGAAGGTGGGTTTGCCATCTTCTGCCCTGATTCAGGCATTACCATTGCAATGAGGGTTCTGTGTCCACCATGTAAAACCATGAGACCCAAGGTCGGCTCCAGGTTTTCAGGGACAATATGCTACCAGCACTTCTCAGTAGGTAAGCCACGGTGGCCAATGCCTTCCCTTCCTCAGCCCTTTCATCAAAGTGGGCAGGTAGTGGAAAGTACTGCTGTTTGCTGTGCCCAACGGTGATTCCTGCCCAACACAGATGAAGCCCAGATGGAGAAGCCGAGAACACATTTTGCCACCATCACCCACTGAAACAGGGCAGCTTTTGCTCTGCTGGAGCGGTTTGAAAGCTGATGATGGGTTCTGTGAGCACTCGGGCCTTGGCAGCTGTCTCGTGATATCATCCCAGACACAGGTGCTGACTGAAGCATGTGTGCGCACGGGTCGAGTACCGTCAAGTCACTTTTGACTTATGGCAACACTATGAGTTGAGCAAACTTCAGAGGACGGCGGA
>NW_015250978.1:0-510 GCF_001447785.1 Gekko japonicus | reverse complement strand
AGGAAGGAAGGAAGGAAGGAAGGGATGTGGCCAAGGGGGAAAAAATAGGGCGGGTCAGGAAACAGAGCAGAAGGGAACAAGCAGGCGCCAAGAAATACAGCAGGAGGCAACACGGGTGCCCCTGGGTACCAATAAAGGCGGATGATCCGTCTATGGGTTGAGAAGCTGGCAAGACGGAGCCTGCGAATGATTCTATGATAGATTTTAAAAATAGATAATCCTTTATCAACAGCTATGAATGGCAGGGATGATTAATGGGTGAGATCGCCTAAGGGGAAGAGATAGAGTCTTTAAGAGGGCCTCTTGAACGATCCCTCTGCGTTTTAATTAACAGAAGATGTTTCTAAATGAGAATGGGCCCACTGCCACCCAGTGTAACACAGCTGGCCCAGGAGAGTAGTATTTTTTCACTAGCTCCCGAGAGCTCCCGGAGGTTCCGTGCTTCGGTTTTGAACTGAGCAACATGGGACGTGTATCGGGCAGCCTCTTTCCTACCTGCAGTAACAGCCT
>NW_015250977.1:0-510 GCF_001447785.1 Gekko japonicus | reverse complement strand
GGCCGTTCTATGGCTATTCAGGGGTGACTATGCGGTCAGTACAGTGTTGGCTTGGGGTATTTAAACGTGGTTTTGAGCAGCATCTTTTCCCCCTCCCAGTTGAGAAAATAGGGAGCGAATGCTGGATGCAGACTCGCCCTGGGTCATGTAGCTCTGAGAGCAAGGGCGAATCCCACTGTGAGTCTGCAAAGAAAGGTTGTGGCTTTGAACCATTTCCCATACTTCTTCACTTAGGTCCACGGCCTTGGGCTCCGTGATCCCTAGTGCCTCGGGCATGGGCACTGTAGCACTGTTTCCTGGTGCCCGTTTGCTTCTTCCTCAAAGTAGGGAGCCAGTTCTGGCTTGACTCCCTTGGAGTATCGGGTGCTGCAGAAGAACCCAGCAGGCCCATTGGGAGGATGCTTGACTTGGAACCTCCGGATGTTTTGTGGGACCTCCCGGTGTTTGGTGATTGGACCCAGTCCCTGTAGCAGCCCTTCTTTTGCAGCGCCTGTTGCCTGGTGTCAAAAC
>NW_015250976.1:0-510 GCF_001447785.1 Gekko japonicus | reverse complement strand
AATCTGTTTCCATACTCTGATGGGGGTCTAATCTTGTTTGGACCAAGAGTCTGTCCTCTTACCTCTGCTTTAATTCCAGAGATTTCAGGCATTTGTTCTGGACACTCACTCAAAAATCCAAATGGTTTCTTCTGAAATGGACATTTTCATCTTCTCCCTGCAGGGCTTCCAGCTCAAAGACCTGTTATGCAAGGCTCCAAAGGCTTACTTAGGTTGGGCTTCCTATGTCTACCCTCTCCTGCTCATGGGGCTCAAGAATGTGGAGTGTTGGTTTTCTGAGTTCTGGCATTGCCTCATCTACATAAGGTAAGGAAATCTAAAGTACAATGAGTGAGGCTGCTGTGCTTGGTTTAAAGTTTCCTCAAGTAATGTACACTCAAAGGCAGCTGTGACCCTTGAATGTGGTAGAAGGGGTGTCTGCTTAGCCAAACCAAAAGGCAACTAGAGGCCCACAAGTTAAAAAGACATAATGCAGAGCTGCGAATGACTGTCTTTAGCTAGGCATTTAGC
>NW_015250975.1:0-510 GCF_001447785.1 Gekko japonicus | reverse complement strand
GGAAAGCTCCAGGCAATTATTGTTATTCAGGCTTTTCATGGTGATATTATCAATTAAAATGGGATATTCCGTGGCCAATATGTAGGGGACCTAAATAGCTTTTGTAAATTAAAATTCTGAACATACCGGTATAATAGTTTGTTTTGTTGTGGGAATGTGTTGCATTCTGTTTTTCAGTGCAATGTATTACAGAACCTTGTAGCCACAGAAAAACCCTGATATTAAATTTATTAAGTACCCTAGATTTCTAATGCTTTCATGCTGCAACTCAGAACCTGTTTGAAATTTTATAATTTCTGTTTGATTTGAGGTGTTTGGAGAATTTAACTGTTTCTAATCCTCCTTTCATTTGACAGCAGTGCTGTAATATAATGATCAAGATAGCCATGTGTATGCTGGTTCAGCTGGTTGCCCCCCTCTCATGTTCTTAACATCTCTGATTAGTGATGACAAGCTGTTGTCTGTAATAATAAGAACGGTAAAGCTTGTACCTTGGAATCAGCTGTGGCC
>NW_015250974.1:0-510 GCF_001447785.1 Gekko japonicus | reverse complement strand
CCTCTCCCAGATGAGACGGGTTTTTAACGTGCGGATTCAGGTTCGATGTGAAGGTTTGAAATCATGGCAGGCAAACGTTACGTTAGGCAGGAGAAAAATCTCTAGCCGATCAGCTCGAGGCAGGCTAAATCGGAAACAGTTTCCAGCTATTTCTGTTATTAGCCTGGTGCTGATAGCCCTTTCCAACTCCCCTTGAAAACGACAGTGTTCGTTTCTCAGGGAGAGGACATTGCATTTGATGGCATCAAGGTCAGAGTGGTCTTTTGTTCCCGTGCCAGTTTCACAGACTGCCATATGCCCCGCGGCTATTCTGATGGCTATGCCGCGGTGGATTCTTATTTACCTAAGTGCTGCCGTGTAAGGTTGGTTTTAACTTGCACCGTGGGTATTAATTACAAGGAAAGGGATATTGTTCTGCCTCGTGCTATTTCCTTTCCCCTGATGAATTCTTAACTCTGGGTGACTTAACTTTGAACGGCGGCGGACAAGGCTCCCTCTAAGCTGTGGAGT
>NW_015250973.1:0-510 GCF_001447785.1 Gekko japonicus | reverse complement strand
AGTCGACAGGACAAGTGAGACTGGAGAAAAAAACTGACCAATTCAAATGAGTATAAAATACAAACAGTATCTCTCCTTATATATAATTGTATTTTCGCACAGCAGCATTCGATGCGCGCCAAAATCAGTTGGCTGTCGTATGTGTCAATCACAAAGTCTCTCTATTGGCTGCATTGCCTCATTCCCGCCCACACAAGCGGCGCCCAGCGTCTCGCCCTCAGTGTGCTGGGAGCTGACACGCTGGATGGACGCTCTGGCAGGAGGCTGGTGAGGAGGCTGAGCCCTCCCATGGTGGCACCACTGGTCTCTGCCCCATCGGTCTCCCCCCCCCAAGGCCAGCTGCATCTGTGTTCTGCCCTGCACAGCCCCCACACCTTCCCGGGACTAGGGTTGCCAGCCCTGGGTTGGCAAATTCCTGGGGATCTGAGGGCACAGCCCGAGAAGGGCAGTCTCCGGGTAGGGCACCAGTGGGGCAGAGTGTCCTAGAGCCTGCCCTCCAAAGCAGCCATT
>NW_015250972.1:0-510 GCF_001447785.1 Gekko japonicus | reverse complement strand
CTTCTGTCCCATCTTCTCTGCAAGGACGGAGGTGTCACTGCTGTTGCCGCTCGTTCATTGTTCTCATCCTTGCAGCAGCCTCGCTTGCCTGCCTGGCTTTTGGACGGCAGCCTTGACTTTGCTTCCTGGCTTCGGGACAATAACAGTGACTGTTCATTAATGAGAAAGAAAAACAACAAGGTTACCACAAAGATGCAGAATGGACACTAATGCTGATGGCTCTTTCCTTGCATGCAGAACACGGTGAGGGAGGATTAGAGCAGGCAGTCCATCACTGTGCACCCATCTATGCAGCTTTTCTGAGTGAATAACCTCTACAAGCAGCTGATGGCCTTTACTCATGTGCTGGTTCATTTAGAGACTTCCATCTGAACTGGGGCTCAGGGTCTATAAACATGGAAGTCCTCATAGCTGTTTTTGCAGCTATTCTTTCAGATAAACTGTGAACCAATCTGTTTAGCGTAACAAAGGGGATATAGCAGCAAAATAAAGCTTCAAGTTAATTTGCTT
>NW_015250971.1:0-510 GCF_001447785.1 Gekko japonicus | reverse complement strand
AATGCTCCGTGTGACCGCAGCCAAAATTGGGCTGTGAGGTTCCATATGTTCCAGGGATGAAAGCAAGGATCACCAGACATTCCCTTAATATCCCCGGCTCCCTTCTATTGCCTCCCAGTTTTCAGTTGGAACATAGCCTTTTTTTCAAACACTACTTCTGATGGCACGCATGGAGAGAAAGCGCCACATGCGATCCTTCCAGTACACATGATCACACACAGTCACCATTTTGTCTGAATGGAACAAGGTGTATACATTCCACCTTCAGACCACATGCACAGAACCCCTGATTTCCCAGGGTTCTGGTTTGCATGCACCGAAGCTGATGATAGGTGCATTGCCCCTTCAAACAAAATGGTGATTGCATGTATGAGAAGGATTGTATCTACTCCATATATGTGGTCAAGTGCAACACCTGAAAAGAGTGAATATTAAAATCCTCCAGTCTGTATTAAGATGAAGAGTAGGTTTTTTATATCTTGCGTTTCTCTACTTTAAGGAGTCTCAAAG
>NW_015250970.1:0-510 GCF_001447785.1 Gekko japonicus | reverse complement strand
CAGGATCCACAGGATCTACACCTACGGCTCGAACAGATGGCAAACGGCGAGCAGGAACCCGAAGACAGCGGAGAGATGGAGGGATGGCGAGTGAGCGGGACACGGAGACCAGAACTGCGGAAAACCAAAGGGCCTTTTATACTCAACAGGGAGACCCCAAACTTGAGGGTCTCCCGCAAACCGGTGAGGACAGTAATTCAAAACAGAAAGATACACAAGGGAAGAGGGAACTGGAGATACAAGGAATGGGGGAAAGTACTTCGCAGGAAAGGGACTTGAAAGGCACATATAGAGAACCTGTTCTTAGTGATATCTCAGGGATAGAATCCTTAAGTGATAGTGATGTAGAATCTAGTGATGTAAGGGAAGTGAGTGAAGTGGAAGAGGCTAGATCTCTACAAGCAAAGGATGGAGGGAAACAAGAGCAAGTTATAGAGGGGAGGCATAAGAGGGAGAAGGAGGGAACTACTAAAGGGGAGGGGAAAGAAATATTAAAATGGTTTAAATCTG
>NW_015250969.1:0-510 GCF_001447785.1 Gekko japonicus | reverse complement strand
TTGTAATTCCAGGAGATCTCCAGCCACAATCTGAAGGTTGGCAATTCTATTAACCACATTTGTCTAGGGAGATTTTGCACAAGTATGCTACACATGTATAGGATTCGTTCAGATAAATATGCCATATCAGTTGTGAGTTCAGATTACATCTAAACCAGTGTTAGAAGAGCAGAAGCCGTACCTCAGAGGCTTATTTAGCTACAACTCCAGAAACAAAAGCATAAGCTTGGGACAGAAGAATGAAGCATTCAGTTATTATGTTCCAAAGAGGCCGAAATACAGTTATTATTTCATGGGAAAATGCTCAGTCTCCTCCACTAAAAGCTAGACAGAGTGAGAAGACTCCAAGAATACTTTTTTTTTCATATGTTGTTGTTCGAAGCCAAGATGTGCTTTTGAGAACCCGAGCCTTCTAGGAGCAGCTGGCACTAGCTGTTCTCCTGTGAAGATAACAGTGCCAGTGTTATTTGAGCAAGCCAGGAAAAGGCTAGTTGCTCTGTGAATGCTTCT
>NW_015250968.1:0-510 GCF_001447785.1 Gekko japonicus | reverse complement strand
TCTGAAATAGAAAAAAGAAAATCAGCTAGTCTTCTACCTGTTTCAGTTTGTCATCTTTAATTTGCTTCAGAAATATAATGTGCTCCTTCATAAATTCTTATTGCAGCAATATGTGAATTTTCTCCCAGGAAGTACAAAACTATGATAAACCACTGGCCTGTATCCAACTCCACATTCCTAAGAATTAAGGACACTTGAGTTTTCTTTAAAATAAATTGGACATCCTGTGGTTTTCCTCTATCGCTACAGATTCTCACTTTGATCCCTGTGCTGTTCCTGAGGGGTCATTGACCCTCAGGAGCAAAATTTTGGGGTTTCACCAGCTTGCAGTGAGATAGGGGAATTGCTGGAAATCACTGCTACCCACCCAGAAGAAAACTCAAGTGCTTGTATGTCTTCAGAACAGCTTGGTTGGATACAGGTTACTGTTTGCTCACCCTAGGATGCTCTACTTTCTTATCTTAATATTCTTTTGACCCAAAGGTCCTGAACAGATTGAGATTCAACCTC
>NW_015250967.1:0-510 GCF_001447785.1 Gekko japonicus | reverse complement strand
CCAACACAGCTACCCACCAGAATGTAGGATAGAAACATCATACTGGGTTTCCCGCTACTCCTTACACTCTTAACCACAAAGGATGGTTTGCTCTCTTCCTTCTAAACAAGGATTCCGAATTCTAATTTAGTCCTAGTTCAGAACCCTGGTTTATAAGGAAATGCGCAAACTGCAGTTTGTGGTTTAGACACAACAAGCCACAGTACACTGGGGGATTCTTTGATTGATCTGCATACAAGTGTGGGAGGGAGGGGCCATGGCTCCCTGAAGCGCGATCACGTAACGACAAGCCATCTTATGAATAACACCAGCCTCAACAGCCAATCCCAGTGAGAGACGGACAGGAGAAGATATACCATGTTTTCTGTAACCTGCTGCTTCTTATCCGATGGCTGCTGGCTTGGGTCAAGAACAGCTTCGCATACAAAAAGCCTCGGTTCACTTTGGTCCCAAAAATGAGCGACAGGGAGGCGGCCACAAAGATTGGGATGTTCAGAGCCATCTTTGCTG
>NW_015250966.1:0-510 GCF_001447785.1 Gekko japonicus | reverse complement strand
CCCGTTCCCAGGGAATCGCCCGCCATTAGAGAAAAAGGCCGAGGCTGTTTTACGATCTCCTTGCTGCCATGGCATCACTCCACCGCACACTAGAGAGGCTGTACACACACAAGCGCACGTGCGCACACACATGTACAAAGCCCACTGTGCCGTTCTTTTTAAAAAGGGCATCCCATTGGAGCGACGGAGGAAGCGCCTTCGAGAGAAGTGCGAGGAACCAGGAGGTTGCTTCGGATTGACCTCCTTGCATCCCTGCTGAAACCATAATGGGATCTCCAACCCAGACATGATCAAACACGTCAGCTCCACCACGAGGGCCTCCTTGGGAGGAGGCGGAGGACGTCCTTCATCCTATTAGCACGGAAGCCAAGAGACAAACAAGATCCAGCCATGGGGAAGGCGGCAAGCCTGGGCCGGCATTTGCAACTGGCACAAATAATTAGAGGCGGACTTGGGAGGAAAGAAAATAGATCCACCAGGGGGGCCAAGATAAACTGAACACACACACAC
>NW_015250965.1:0-510 GCF_001447785.1 Gekko japonicus | reverse complement strand
CGTGCACTTAACCGCTACACCAAACTGGGGAAGAGGGCCTGTAATATTGAGCTCTGCCCTCACCATGCGCACCTTTTGCTGGAACATGTGCTTCTTCTGATGACAGGCCGCCTCCACACTTGCGGCTGCTGCGCCTGTATCAGGAAACCGGCTTTTCCAGATGTCCTGATTGCGTGGCAAGAGACCCACCTATGTACACTTCTGCACACCTTGGCTGTATGGATAGGATCCAATAAATGTATGCAAGTTAAGGGCAGAGCTTACCTTAGGGAGGGGTCCATGACTCAGCGGTAGAGCATCTGTTTGGTGTGCAGAAGATCCCAGGTTCAATCCCTGGCACCTCCAGTTAAAAGGACCAGGTGGGGGGTGACGTGACAGATCTTGGCCTGAGACCCTGGAGAGCCGCTGACAGTCTGACTACGCAGTACTGACCTTGGTGGACCCATGTTCTGATTCAACATAAGGCAGCTTCCTGTGTGTTTTCTTCCCTTGCTCCTTCTCCCTAAGTAC
>NW_015250964.1:0-511 GCF_001447785.1 Gekko japonicus | reverse complement strand
TTAACCACTGCACCAAACTGACTCTCAAACCGCATGAGGCACGCCCCATTTCCCGTGTTCTCCAAAATGCCATATGAATATCTCTCAGGCACCAGATCCAGGAGCCAGCTGAAGTTTCCTACAGTAAACTGGCCTAGGTTTGCCAACTTTGGAGAAGGAAAATCCTGGAGATTTCAGGGAGGGGTGGAGCCTGAGGGGGGTGAGCTTTGGGGAGAGACCCATAGCAAGGTACCATGCCATAGAGTCTCCCCACCTCCAAAGCAGCCATTTCCTCCAGGGGACCCGATCTCTGGAGTCTGGAGATCAGATTTAATCCTGGGAGATCTCCAGGCGCCACCTGGAGGTTGGCAGCCAAGGCTGCCTGCTCGTTGCCTGCTGTTGCTCTGAACAGTGGCAGGAGAGTTGTGGGTTTGGCACACGTCCCTTCTGGGGAAAACCAGGAAAACTGTTTTCTCATAGAGAACGGATACGATCGAAGAATAATAGACTGTTAGAGTTGGAAGGGACCTTG
>NW_015250963.1:0-510 GCF_001447785.1 Gekko japonicus | reverse complement strand
AAATGAGAGTTTAGCATTTGGGCCAGATGAACCAGGCGGAATACCTGGAATCTGGGTAACATCCAGATTTTTAATAAATATGGCCAGCCTACTGCTAACTGTCCTGACTCTTAGAGCCTCTTCAGCGCTCCAAATTGACATTTTCTAGAAAAAAATGTCCTCTAAAGAACGTTAAATGTAGACAGATATTCACCTATATGTTCAGCTCAGTATCCATCTGTACCATCAACATGTCATACCAATTTAGTCATGCAACTATAGAAGCTGCAGTTTGTTTAGTTTTATTTTATGTATAAGTTTGAAATGGATAACAGCAACTGTCATCTAACTAACCTGAGCCCATGTAGAACTAAATGACCTAACTTCCAAATGCAGATGTGTAAACCAATGGTAGATACTAGAGGGATTATACATATTTGTGGAAGAGTAAAGAGATGACTAGGTGTAGGAATTTAGAGTATGTAAATGAACATTCAGGTTTGTTGTCGAAGGATTTCACAGCCGGAGTTC
>NW_015250962.1:0-510 GCF_001447785.1 Gekko japonicus | reverse complement strand
AGAGAGTGTCTGAGCATGTACAAAGTTCCTTTTCTTTGGCCAACAGTGAGCGCAGCCATGCCTCCCCCACCCACAATCTGGAATCCGCAAGAAAAGTTTCGAGATTAGAAGGGGTGTCTCTTGGGCTTTGGTCCATCTTCTCAGCCCTGCTAGCCAACCCCAGAGCTGTGGTTTGTCCTGAACGGCAGTACCAAAGGTTGAGCCAGCAACGGGTTTTGGGAGTGTCTCAGTAGGGTTTGCTGGGTATGTATTTGACAGACTGGTGCCCCGCCTCTCGACTTTCGGAGACTTCCTGGCCCCATGTTTGCAGGGGCTGTCTACGAGGTAAGCCAGACACGTGCCGGCTGTTCCAAGTCCGGAGCTCCCAGCAATTCTTCCAAAACCAATTCTTGGGTGTGCTGTCATACAGACGATCACTGAGGGCTCCGGACGTGGACATCTCAGCATGCACCTGGTTTTGGTTCTCCATCCCTGTGGGGATGGTCAAAGGCCTCTGGAGGCAAAGGCCTC
>NW_015250961.1:0-510 GCF_001447785.1 Gekko japonicus | reverse complement strand
TGTTAGCTAAATTCGTCTTAAACTTAACTGACATTATTTTTCGCTGAAGTTTCGTTCTTCAGATATTAACCAGAATATGAAATCTCAATGCGCTGTGTACTTGAGAGCTATTGAGAGGGTATGCTTAAGCTGCTCTTACGAAGTTCAATGATCTGTCAGCAGTGTTCAATTAAATGGCTCTGGTGGGTTCGTTAAATGCACAGTCGTGGCTAAATTCTATACTAATGTTATCACTTGGTATTCATCTTACAATGTTCTTTCTGGGCAGAAAAAAACAAAGACCGGGGGAATAATACGGTTGGTGCCCGGCTGAACAGAGTGGAAGACAAGGTAGGCCTAATGTAGATCGGAACTGTGCCTTTCTCGGTGGAATGACATACGAGCTCTCCTGCCGCCTCCTGTTTCTGAAGCGCGTTGTTAGGCTGGACATTGGGTGGACAATGGATCAAGTAATCAGTCCATTGCTGTGGTCACACACACGAAATCCACTTTCAATCCACTTTCCAACTG
>NW_015250960.1:0-510 GCF_001447785.1 Gekko japonicus | reverse complement strand
ACACCAAACTGGCTCTCAAAGGATGGATGGACATAACCCACACCCAACTGCAAAGGATGGATATAACCCACAAGCGGTGAATGAGCACTTCAAGGTGAGTAGTGTGAAAATGGAGGGATGATCGTGTTCCGTAAAAAGAACTACTTTTGTACCTGCTATTAAGTCTCAGCTCAGAGAGCTCACACTGGAATCTCCCCTTTAAATTTTTTAAACAAAGTATGGAGACTTTAAGAACTGCTGCAGACTCTCTAGGGAGCTCAAAAAGCTGCTGGAGAGCATTTCAATGCTCAGTCTGTGCCCATTAATACTCCTGTGGAGATAGACTAGCTGTTCAACTTCTTCTGTTGTGCAAGTAGCTAGCAAAACATCATGCAAAATTTTAAAACAGAATCAAATTTTGCATAATTGGGTTCAAGTGCAGTACCTGGAGAGAGATATTTGTTAGCCCCGGCTGTTGAGCAAATTTCCCAGACTTCACCTAAGTATTTGACAGAGGTAATCATATACTTT
>NW_015250959.1:0-510 GCF_001447785.1 Gekko japonicus | reverse complement strand
GAAAGACCCCTTGAAATCGCCTCCCGTTCCCCATTCTGGTTAATTGTCCGAATAACATCCTTCTCTCCCTCTCAGGTTCTCCGAGATATCCTGAAAGAGGTTCAGGGCAACATGGTGCCGCGCAGCATGCTGAAGGAGTGGGCCCTCCACACCTTCCCAAACGCCACCGACTACTGGACATTCCGAAAGATGTTCACCATCCAGCTGGCGTTGATCGGCTTTGCCGAATTCGTCTTCCACTTGAACAGGCTCAACCCTGAGATGCTGCAGATCGCTCAGGTATGCCTTTAAGGAGACAGCTCACCCAGCTGCACACAGATGCAACACTCATTCAATCACTCATTCGTTCATTCATTCATGTTGTTTAAAACATCTATCCGCTGGCTTTCTACCATATAGGAACTCAAAGCAGCTTACAATGTGGATAGTAATAAAATGCATAAAAACCACTAGGGCCATGAGAGGGAGGGCAGGGAGGGTCGTGTCAGTGCTTAGTTCTCGTGGCCCTTT
>NW_015250958.1:0-510 GCF_001447785.1 Gekko japonicus | reverse complement strand
GGATTTGCACCTGGAAGAAAAAAAAATAAAGATTTATCAGGCTCAAATTTTGGGAGGGCCATATATACCCGTATATCATGGTACCTGAGCCCCCTGAAGCAGATTCTGGGGGAATTCACATTTGGGTTTTTCCACAATTCCAGAATTATTTGGATTCTGAGGGATGGTGGTGTGTGTGTTGCAGTGGCTGTTTTTCAACCAAATGATACCAAAATTCCAGGAGTGCTCTCCGTTCACTAAAAAAACCCCAAGTTTCAAGAGAATTGGAACAAGATCTCCACTTCCTCAGGGCCCTCAACAAGATGCCCTCTGCCATTCTACTTGAACACCAGCAAACTGGGAGGAAAAAAAGACCTTGCCCCCACGAAGGAGGGAGGGAAGGAGAAGGAGCCAGCCACATTTACATCCCGTTGGGCCCTGTGCCTGGCTTGTGCCAGCTGGAAGCCACCCTTCCCAAGCGAGGGAAGATTACTGCTAGCTGGGAGCTGCCTTTCTTAGGCCAGACAACAC
>NW_015250957.1:0-510 GCF_001447785.1 Gekko japonicus | reverse complement strand
CTTCAGGGGATTAAAAAAAAAAAAGAATGCCAAAAGTTCTGGGTTCAGTCCAGCTAACAGGATGCTCAATAGAATAACCCTGCACTAGGGCACCTTAGCAGAGTTTCAGCCTTCTAAATCCATTGAAGTCAATGAACTCCATTGAAGTCAATGGGCTAAAAAGATTGTAGTTTTGCTTATATTGCACTACACAGGGACTAATGGTTTTACTCTGTGTAAGGCAGCATCACATGTAACCTCTTTACATTATGGAGTACACAGGTTGGGTCTGAGGCCCCCATTCTGTGCCCTGAGTTCTCCTCAGTTCCCATGCAATTTGGATCATGACCGTGGTATATATGATGAAGGGGCTTCAGCCGCCCCCCTTGCCATTTTTCAGACATGAAATGGTCCTAGGAGTGCTTTTTGGCCCATTGAGGCAATTCACAAATGTACATATTGTTTTCCCCAATGGGTCAAAAAGTGACCCAGGACCAGGGGCCGTTTCGTAGAAAATGAGCTAGGGGAACT
>NW_015250956.1:0-510 GCF_001447785.1 Gekko japonicus | reverse complement strand
CCAATCTCTTCTTCTTCTTCTTCCCATTATCTCCCTTCGCCACTGTCTCTTCTTCATTTCATCAGCTGCCTGATCTAGTTCCCTGGCAGACTTAATGTTCAAGATAAATGCCCCTCTTGAGTAATAATGGGAGCATTTTGAAAACAATGACCCTTGCTGGCTAAGAGAAACAACATTAAAGCAGCATCGCCCTTAGCGATGCTAATCTCCACAGAGAAGAGAATTCCGCTACCATCTTTTCCTGTTGATTGCAGCCATTTTGATTAATTTTAAGCAAAGACTTGGAAAACAGTATCTCTGCAAACCAGATGCTTTCAAAATGTTACAGACGATCAATTCCCTTGTCACGTTATGCTTCATTTAGTCTCAGGTCTGAGGGCAAGAGAGTATGGATCTTGTGCGTGTGTGTTCATGAGCTCTTTCTCTCTTGCCTTTAATGATCTTTTTACTTTTCTTAACGGGTCATAAAAGCCAGATCACGTTGCAAATGACAAAGTATTTAAAACCACG
>NW_015250955.1:0-510 GCF_001447785.1 Gekko japonicus | reverse complement strand
ACTCAGTTGTTGGCTGTGGAGTCTGACAGCAAGTCAGCGTCCCACTGTCTGGCTGCACTGAGACATCACATCAAGCTGACAATAGGCCTGGAATGTGCACGGACCTGGTTTGTCACTGTGTACACTCCTCCCTCCGTGATTGGAGCACAGTGAAGGAACCTTGCTTTAAAACAACGTCCAGTTATCCACAACCTATGAAAGCAGGCTCACTGGTTACATGGAGTGTGTTTTCTTACCACCACCCCTTTCAGGATTCTAAACCAGGGCTTAATCTAAACCTAGGACCTCAGCTTGCCCAGGCAATTCTAGGATCTGGGAGACCCAGATTCGAATCCCCAGGCTGCCATGGAAGCTTGCAGGGTAACCTTGGGCCAGTCACGCCCTCTCTGCCTAACCTACCTCATAGGGTTGTTGTGAGGAGAAAACGGGGGAGGGAACAATGAAGTAAACCACTTTGAGTTTGCAGTGGGGGAAACAGTCAGGGTATAAACAAAGTATGTAAATAAATAA
>NW_015250954.1:0-510 GCF_001447785.1 Gekko japonicus | reverse complement strand
CTGTGATTATGTTGCAATAGACTATTGTCCAATGGTAACTTGTGACATTTGTGAACGCTTTGATGGTCTACCCTTGCGTTTTTCATCTTTATGGCAAGGAAGAGGGCAGCACAGGAAGAGCTGAACTTTCAAAATAACGGCTTGACAAAGTTAGATCAAGGTGGGGCAGCCGTGTTGGTCTGAAGCAAGAGGACAACGTTCGTGTCCAATGGCACCTTTGAGACCAACAAAATGTTCTTAGAACAGAAGATTCGAAGACAGGTGAGCAAACATCTGTCTAACAGCTACGAAAGGAACCGGATGACGTTTTAAATCCAAAGAGGTTGCAGGTAGCCGCAGAGGTTCAAAGCACAAAATCTAAACACAAAAGTCACACAGTCTCTTATTACGGCCAACCAAAATAACACAGAAGAGGACAAGCTTTCGAGTTCTGAACACTTCATCAGGCCGGATGTTTTTAAAAACTGGGGAGGGGGGGGGGAGACAAACAGGTTGCTTACCAGTAACTGG
>NW_015250953.1:0-510 GCF_001447785.1 Gekko japonicus | reverse complement strand
CCTGTTCCCTTGGAAATTACAGGGGATCCAGGCAGGAAAGATATATGTGTGGTCTCTTTTATAAGAAAATAATGTTGTTGAGTACTTTGGATTGTGCTGTATCTAGTTGCTGTCCGGACTACTGTACCAGATCATAAAGCCAGGATTCTAGACTGCTCATAAAACTATCCTTTTAGGTTGCTCATAAAGATGATTTGCTGTATTGCTGAGGAAAACACAGCTGATATTTGCAACCTCCATCCTTCTCAATCACAATTTATTATTTATCATGTATATAAAAAAGTGATACATTATTGGTGCAGTATGAGACTACCCTTAAACAAGTCCCTAACTGTGCAGTGTTCTAAGGAAAGAAAAATGAAAGGAATTGAAAGTGAAATTAGAGGGAAAGGGGATATTTTTACACTACCCAGTTGGAGATAAAGAAACAAAATTAACAGTAAGTCCTATGCAATATTAACATATAAGAAGGAAGAAGAAATGGGGTCAGGAGAAGGTGAAGGGGGGGAA
>NW_015250952.1:0-510 GCF_001447785.1 Gekko japonicus | reverse complement strand
CTGCATTCCATTTCAAAATGGACTGAGGGAAACTCTGAGGGAAAAGGAACTGCATCACCTCCATGGTGTTCAGGAATGGCGCACACTGACTGGGAGACAGCAGGAGCTCTGAGGAGGGGGCGGGCACTGAAGTCGAAAGTGGGCACAGCTTAACCGGTGCAGCTGCGAGAAAGAGGACGGGGCTGCGAAGGGAAGTCTCGTGTGCCTCTGCCGCTTGCGAGACTTCATTTATGCAAGGACGCAAGCTCTTTTTTAAAAAAAGCAGGATCCTTTCCACCAGGAGAGGTCACCACAGTCGCCAGTAAACTGCTGGCTGGGCAACTCTTGACAGCGTGTCCTAGTTTTCCGAAGTGCTGCTGGAGTTCTTAAAAAACCTTAGCCGCGTACAGCCTGTTCCCTAATGCTGCAGGCGACCTGACTTTCACACACATACACACACACACACCAGTGTCACGGGCCGGCTCTAGGAGCTCTTTGGTGCTGTCACTCAGCTGCAGCCCCTGTGGATTT
>NW_015250951.1:0-510 GCF_001447785.1 Gekko japonicus | reverse complement strand
TATGAATGATGGAGCCAGTAGCATTTTGAGTGAGGTAATATGGCACTGTGAATGGGATCATATTTCCTCCCCTCCCCTTTATATTTCAGGGCAGAGGGGTGGGGAGAAGAGGAGAAGCTGTCAGTGCTCTTCCACCGCCAATGCCTCTGAGGCTAGCCCCACCACCAAATCCAGCTCTGCCACTCCTCTATGGGCCAGGAAAGAAGAGGAGTAGGAACTGCCACTGCTTACCCCTGAAGCCACAAGTGCCTCTCCTCTGCAGCCAGGGGCCCAGGGACCAGGAGTCACCCCTGCTTCCCCCCACTGCATGAGCCAGGTGGTTGGACAACCAGTGGAGGGGAGGGAGGAGAGACGCTGGTAGAGCTAACAGCAGGTGGACTGCCCCATAAGTGACTGGATCAGCAGGCACATGGGGGAAAGGAGGGGATTCCTCGCCCCTGTGAGTCTCACAGGTCCCCTCTTGTAAAAGCTGCATCAACCAAACTAAGATAGATTCAGGTGGGTAGCCGT
>NW_015250950.1:0-510 GCF_001447785.1 Gekko japonicus | reverse complement strand
TGTGCATGGGGTTGAACTAGATGACCCTGTTGGTACCTTCCAATTCTTTGATTCTATGATCACCAGCTGAATTTACTTTGATCAAACGCCATGTTTATGTGAAATTGATTTATTTACATTACTTCTAGGTTTAATGGTATATTTGTATGTTGGTTTCAGCTAGTATTTGGCTGAAACCATAGATATTGTAATGCTCCAGGGTCTTTCCTGTCAGTTGTTTGTGGGGACACCTCAAAACACATCTCATCTCCTGCCAGTTCTTTCTGCTGTACTAAAGTCCTTACTTTTAGTACCCCCTTGGGCTTGTGTCTTCACCCCCACAGTTGAAAGTCCCATTGGTCAGGCTTGTCAAACTCTGCCACATTCTTCCCAGTCCTTGTGCCAGTAGTCCTTACATTATGCTCCCAGAAACTGGATCTGTCGCAACACTGTCTTTATAGCCAGCCATGGTTATGGTGGGAAGTGCGGTTAAGTTGCGGCTGACATATGGTGACCCAGTAGGGCTTTCAA
>NW_015250949.1:0-510 GCF_001447785.1 Gekko japonicus | reverse complement strand
GAGGAGTGAAATAGGAAAGGAGATAGCTTTATACATATTTACTGAAACCCTACCCATGTGTTCCTTATGGTTGTAAAAAGGAGCCATAAAAATTCATGTATTCAATAAGAATTTTGCTGGTTTCCTTAATACCGTTGCATCCTTTTAGCTGTGGACTTCAACCCACTACTTCATTTAGCAAACATAAAGCTTGAGGAAGGTCCCTGGTTTGTGTGGAAGGCTGTGTGTCCATGAGTGTGAAACAGGCAGGGAAAGAAAAGGGCTGCGTACATGTGGAAGAGAGTTTTATCAGGATTCATGTCCTCTTGGGGGTAGAGGGAGTAGAGCACAGTGTTCTTTTTGGGATGAATTACAAAGACATTTCCGCTCCACATTCCTTCTCGATTTGTAACCTTTTAAAGGAAGAAAGGAGCGGTGTTGATTTAGAAATGAAAAACAAACCAGAACTATGGGAGATGCGTGTGTTTTCCGCAGGAGTTGTGGGCAAGGCCGCACAACCTCATGCCCAAA
>NW_015250948.1:0-510 GCF_001447785.1 Gekko japonicus | reverse complement strand
GCCCCCTGACATATTTAAAGGCCCCCCGAGTCACAAAATCCAGGCTACGGGCCTGTATGTGCATCTATTGTGTTTGTGCAAATGGTACTCAAAGGCGAAGTACGTGAGCAGAGATGAAAGGGTACAGGGTGTGTGTGTGGCACGTAAAGAGGAAATGGCTACAGAGAAGGTATCGTCTGTTGTGTGCTGTCCGGCTGCTTCCAAGTTAGGGCAACCCGTGAATTAATGACCATTACAGGTTTAAAGGTCCAAGAAGAGTTGTGGTTCTCTCCTTGTGCAGATTAATTCCCAAGTTACTCCAGTTAGGCACGTATGAGTCATGTCCAAGTTCCAACTGCATGCAAAAGAGCAGAATTACTTCAAGCAGCCATTGTCACAGGTTGTCAAACTCCCAGAGAACATTTTTACCAAAGGACACTTGTTTTCCCTAATAGCACTTTTCATGGCACTGGAACTTTGTGAGCTTCAGTACTAGATTTCTCAGGGACATTTCGGAACTCAATTTAATTT
>NW_015250947.1:0-510 GCF_001447785.1 Gekko japonicus | reverse complement strand
TATATTTCATCTAAGATCATTCCATTGGTCGTCTGTTGCTGAATTTGATTCAGAGTATTAATCCTTAAAAGCCATTCATAGATGAAGACTTGCATATCTGGACAACCACCTCTCATAGTATATGCTCATGGAGCACTTACGCACTTCTGACTAGAGTGTGTTAGTCATTCTTTCCTGTAGATAGTTATAGCCCATTTTGAGGGCCTATCATTAGTCACCTCTACCCTGTGGAATGACCTTCTTCAATGTATCAAGATGTTTATGTCATTACAATTTTGGTTTTGTAAGACTGAATTGTTTGAGGGCCTTATCCTCCTAAGAAAAGCTCTAGCAAGAATACTGTAAATCAGTTGGTTGGTAGCAACTAGATACTTTGTTGGGGGTTGTGGAAAGTTATGGGGGGGTAAACATCTTTTGGTTTGCAAGCCACTTTGAATCTTCCTTGATTAGAACAAAGTGGGATAAATGTATTACAAACAAGTAAATAAATAAAATAAAATAAAATATTAT
>NW_015250946.1:0-510 GCF_001447785.1 Gekko japonicus | reverse complement strand
CCCAGACTTCATCATTGTAATCTCCTGTGCCTAAACCAATCAGCTTCTGGTTAAGAGATAATTTGTTTAATTTACTGAATAAGCATGTCATGGAGTTTTTTTGGGTCACCCCTAGGGGAAAAGGGAAAAGTTGCCAAAGTGCATTTCTCATTAACCTCCTGTATGAAACTGATGACAATAAGAGTGCTAATTGTGTAGTGTGTTGTTCCTGCTTTAACACCAACACAATACATCACAGGGATAGTCTAGAATATGTAAATAACACCTAATACCATGTTCTTGCTAATAATATTTAGAGTTAGACATGTTTGGATCAGTTCAACAAATATGCTTATTTGAAGGTGGTGTGGGAACTTCATTTACCTGCTTTTGCTGGGGAATAATTGTTTTAGAGATCTACTCACGACTACCCTTATTATCTCCTAAGGACAACACATAAAAGAAAAAAACCAGTCATTAGTTTGTTCTTAAGTTAATAATATATGATTTAAGTGAATAATAATAATAATA
>NW_015250945.1:0-511 GCF_001447785.1 Gekko japonicus | reverse complement strand
CCACTGGACTCAAACTTTGTTCAACAAAATTGAAAAACAGACAAGAATGCACATAAGCTATACAACTTTCCCCCAAAATAATGTTGTGCTTATGAATCTATTGCAAGTGTCCACCCTAAAAAGAACAGCCTTAACATGGAGGACAGCATGGAGGTGCTCCACATCTCCTAGGTGAAGGCATTTCATAATGTTAGAGCTGCCATTAAAAAGAGCAAATGTGTGCTGTGGCCGGATGTAGAATTCAAAGGGAGGGATCGACCATAAGGCAACCCTGGAAGGCTCAGGGGTGGCAAACGGTCTTAGCAAGTAAACAAGCAAAAACTTAGGACATACCAAGCACTCCTGACCAAGCAACTTTATTTCTGATACTCAGATCTCATGCACACATTAATTGAGACCCTTGTGCCTGATGACCATCAGCCAATTTCTTAACGATAGGTTCATATTCATTGCGTCTTACTTTTTAAGGGCCTGTGGAAGACATGGTGGCTTCAGAGCCATTATGGATCTC
>NW_015250944.1:0-510 GCF_001447785.1 Gekko japonicus | reverse complement strand
GCTCCACTGTTACACCAGGATTTGGCAATAAGCTTATTCCATCAGCAGATGTAAATGAAGAACAGATTAAGTAGAATAAATTAAATTAAGCGTAGAACAAGGGTTAAAGTTGCCACTTTCTCATTAAGTGACAGCCCTTAAATAGTTGCTAAGGGATTTTGTGATGTATGCTTTCTCCAGACTATGAGAAAACTTTTATTTTTGTAATTAATAACCCAGTTAATTAGACATTTATTGAAAGTGAGTTACAATAAACTTGTTTCACTGATGTCTATGGAACATTCTTAATTTATTCTTATAACCTACGGAATGTATGATCTATAGCAAAAGAAAGAAAGGCCATTAAGCCATGAGATAATGACTTCTAGATCTGGAATGACATATGATTGAGGACAGCAACGGTTTTGCCAATTAGCTGCCTCCCCTTCTCCGGGGTTGACATTGTACTGTGTTGCAATATAGGTTGTTTTATATGCCACCCGTTGTTTTAAGATTTCTGTATTTTATTTG
>NW_015250943.1:0-511 GCF_001447785.1 Gekko japonicus | reverse complement strand
GCTCTCAGGCAGAGGTCTTTCACATTACCGGCGCGGCTATCCAGGGAGGAAGCTATTTCGTGTTTTCTGCTTTAGAGTCATGGACCCAAATCTGCTGCAAACGTGATTCTCATGCATTCGAACCTTCTGTGCCCAAACTTGTGGGAATACTTTTGGTATGTTTCATGATTAACAGTTGGCACTTAGCAGCATCCGCACTCTGGGACTACCCTGTGAGGGGTTTTGTTTTGTCGTTGTTTTTTAAGAACCACTCCAGTATTTGGAATCAACATACATAGTAAGATTTTGATGACAAAACAGCAAATAGCTCTAGTGACATGAGCAGAACAGAAGAAGAAAAAGTTTTACCTAAACAGGCAATCAGAGCAACCACCTCATGGTGGCTTCTCTAGCAGCAGAGGTCATTTCTTCTCAATATCTCCTGGGACCTAGCCCCATTGTTTACAGGCATCTCTGGCATCAACAATTATTAACAGAGAGCCAGTTTGGTGTAGAGGAGGAGGAGGAGGAG
>NW_015250942.1:0-511 GCF_001447785.1 Gekko japonicus | reverse complement strand
TTTCTCTACCTGCTCTATCCCATGCAGGAGAAAGTTCTGGAGCCTATTTTCAGTGCACTAGTGCTCACCTGGGTAGGGTGTATTTAATAAACAAGATTTAAGCATGTGCGAAGTGTCACAGTTAGTTCCTACAGATCTCAAAAATGGGGGGGGGGTTTTCCCCAGGGTAAGAGGATGTTACTTCCTGACAGCCTAGTGCCACAGCATTGCTCATTTTATGACAAGATATTACTGTGCGACCTGTGGTGGGAACGGTGCTAAACCTTCAAAACACCTTAGCCAATATAGGATAATATGTCCCAAAACCATGCAGGAAGCCAGATTCGTAAAGGTCAAGGTAAGACTCTTTATCCAAGACCTGACATAGAGATCAGTTGGGATGTTGGGCGCTTGTGTTCCTTAGAAAGACTCTGCCAGTTCTGTTATGACATCCCCAGCTTGGAATTCTCTTTCTAAGCACTTTTGGAACTTATCACATTCTTGCTTTAAGGTACAACTGAAATCTTTTTTT
>NW_015250941.1:0-510 GCF_001447785.1 Gekko japonicus | reverse complement strand
AGGCTGCAGAATGAACTTTGGCTGCTGTTTTCCTTCCCTGATAACGCAAAGTCCAGCGCTGACGCATCAAGGTGGAAAAAAGAAACGTCTCTTACCCTGGCACCATGGGGATGAAGGAACGGACCCAGCCTGACAGACCCTGGACTTGCCCTGAACTTTAATGAACTGGGATGAGTGCTAGAACCGAAACATGAAGCCAGCTAAGACGCTGTGGTCACATTTGGGGTTTAAAAAAAACAAACTTGAAGAAGAGAAGAGGCAACGAAGTGTGAAGGCTTTGTGACTTCTTTCAGGCCAGGGGCCAAGCGCAGGTGTCATGAATTCACATCGCTCTTTCCGTTTCAAGAAGGCAGTTAAAGATGCCGCTCTCGGAAGCCCCGCCACTCTGACCTTTGCTGTCCCTTTGCCCCGGCCCTGACAGCTCACGTGGGTTCCCTCCTGCTGCACACTAACAAATACTTAACACCTGTCAGCAACTCGGCTAGGTTTGCAGCCGACCGCAGTGCCAGG
>NW_015250940.1:0-511 GCF_001447785.1 Gekko japonicus | reverse complement strand
TCTGATGTAATTGCAGAGAGTGTCATAGATGCCTCCTACCTGTGCTGTTCAAATGACCCTCCATTACAGGTACCCCTTTCCATGCAACTTCATTTATACATTTTTGATTGGATGCTAACCCTCTCCCAGGCTCTGGTGCTGGAGCACATTTCCTTGGTATATTTACAGACATACGCTCCATCTCTGCATTGGTAAGATGGACTCTTCCCCCCCACCCCAGCCCTCCATTATTCTGGGATGGGGACAGAGCACCACATTTGCCGGATGGAACTGGTGCTAACAGAATTGGATAAGCAGGGCAGTGGTTGAGAATTGCCCTTCGCACAAGGTGAAGCAAGGCTTCTGTCTCAAGGGCAGATTGTGACTGCTCTTAAAGACTGCCGAATGGGAGGCAGAGCTGACCTATGGGGAACAATCCACCAGGAAGTACTCCAGCATAAGCCACACTGAAATGAGGAAGAAGTTATTTTGTTCATTTCAGTGGGGATTTCTCCAGGAGAATTTCCTGGGG
>NW_015250939.1:0-511 GCF_001447785.1 Gekko japonicus | reverse complement strand
CAGACAGACAGATAGGTAGAAAATCTACTGTTTAGCTACCTTAAGGAACCAGTTCTGCTTGATGTTACTAATAGTGTAGCTGCTATCTGGCTTCAGAGCAGACTACAATAGCTGTTCCAGTGCAAGTATATACTAAGCCCAGGGTGATTACTGTAGAGGAGTGTCAAGGGAATGAGCTTTCCTCAAGTAAAATGTTTAGCTCAGTGAATACCAGGTATCAGTAACTGTAAGAACAACTATCCCCATACTGGTAGCCATTATGAAGGCAAGGCCATTTTACAGGCAGCAACCCTGCTAATCAACTTACTGATCACAGCTGTAAGGGCTGGGAATTGGAAGTTTTGTTCATCTTCTAGAAAGCCCTCTTGGGACAGTGTCGTGATTGGTTGAAGGAGGTCAGCAGATTAATAGCCTAAATTTCCTGTGGTAGACTATTTGGGCATCATACCTTCTCATTTTTTTAGTTACTATACTACTTAATGTCTACACCAGGGGTGTCAAACATGCGGCC
>NW_015250938.1:0-511 GCF_001447785.1 Gekko japonicus | reverse complement strand
CAGAGAAACCCCCAACTAAGGTGGCCTTAGCCATACTGATTTTTGCACATAATAAGACTGATCCTGAGTGTGTGGCACTGTTAATAAGTTGCTTGATTAATATGGATTTCCGGCATCACGCGGGTGCCTTTCGGTCGACATGTCAACGCAAGTTGCATCCTACCATGCTCTTCTGCGGCTCTCCGGCTTTAATTCTTCGGAGAATACCAGCGGGACTAATTAATTTCCTCTAGCTGCCTCCAGCCTTGCAAATGGGGCAGACGATGATGACTTTTCATCTCCCCAGAAGAAAAAAGTAACACTTTTCTTGCAAACCATCTTGATGAGGTTATGCACGGCACATCAACAGGTCGAGACCCATGCTCCATTTGCGGTCTCATCCTTTGAACTTATGCCTTCTGGATAAATTTATCACTGATGTTACTGGCTGCCTTTGTTGTATAAGCTGATTCTTGCTGGTGTTTATCTCGTGCAAGCTTACAGTCAGCTGTGATGGGGGCTGTGGCTCAGT
>NW_015250937.1:0-511 GCF_001447785.1 Gekko japonicus | reverse complement strand
AATGAGTTCGACACCCTTGCTCTAGAGGTGTTCTAGTATGGGCCGAGGGAAAAGATCAAGTCAAAATGTATAGAATGAGACATTATGCAAAAGCCTTTTGACTAGTTCATGCCTTTAATAACAACACTCCGTGGGATTCGCGTCCTCACTGCAACCGGCATCTATAGAGAAGCTCTGGAAACTCTTGGTGTTTGGCGAATGTCCTGGGAGCATTTAAAGGAACTATTTGGTGGCTCTCCTCACCGTGTTTGGATCCGCTTTTTAACACACTTTTATTGCCTCCGTGATTTATGGTCTGATGAGGACACTCAAACAAGGCTGAGAGCCTCTCTGGGACTGACTGAGCTGGTACATATTTTATGCCGGTTGCAAATCAATCAATGTCTGCTGCAGCCTAAAAAATAAAGAGCCTTGGAAAGAACACTGCAGAGCATCATTTCCACAGCTTTGTGTGCTGCTTCATGCATAAAGCAGGAGAATCTCGTTAGCATGGAAGCATGGACCTGTGAAC
>NW_015250936.1:0-511 GCF_001447785.1 Gekko japonicus | reverse complement strand
GTCACCATCTTTCAGGCAAAGCTTCCTCACAGAAATGGCTTAGGAATAAATGAGCACAGTAGTAGTAAAGACCTCTGTACACTGAGAAATATTCTAGACATTAATTCCAGCCTTTCAGAAACTAAACAGCCAGACAAGCCTTTCAAACTAAGATATCTTTATCCAGCACATCATTTATTTACAACTCTGCATCTTAGGCCTCCGGGAAGATTACACACGGAACTAGAAAGCTTTAAATGTAGAGGAAAATATAAAAATAAATGGACCTCTGTCCTGAAAGGAATCACAACATGTATCTTCATTTCAAAGAACGCAAACTTTAAAATTCTGCCAGCTCTGCCCTGAAAGGGATCACAATGCATTGGGGGGGGTGGGGAATCAGCAGAAATGCAACATAAGTCACAGGTAACCAACCCACAGAGCATTTGCCACAAGTGCTACAGGCAACGGGAGTCTGTGGCATCTTTGGAATGAGGTGAAGGCAGCCCGCAAGCCTAATTTTGTGGCACAG
>NW_015250935.1:0-511 GCF_001447785.1 Gekko japonicus | reverse complement strand
ATCCTCCCATGTGACCGGGGCCAAAGTATGAGAGTATTTTATCTGTTCCAAAACCTAACTGGTTATGACTTTTGTGGTGATTGTGAAAGGGAGAGAAAGAGCCAAAGTCCATTAAGTTCTCTGCACAGTCTAACCAACAGATGGTCTAACCGGTAACAGGTGAATTATCTCTGTTGAGCATGTTTTAAATTGGCATTTGCCTTGCTAGCTAAAATGTCATTCAGAGATCACAAGTTACTCATTTGCTCAAGGGTGGTATGCTCTTTTACAGAGGGGGCAGGGAAAGGAAATAATTAACCTCTCCCCACCCCAAACAACTATTCCAAATGCTGGCGGGAAGGATCCCTCCCCCAACAGGCCAGGTCTCCTGGTGGTTACCCCCAGTTCCCACCAGAGGGGGAAAGGGGGGATGTGGAGGTGCAGCAGCACCTGACATCACTTCTGGTACACTACTGTAGAGACGTCGTGAGGTTGGGGTGACTCTCTAGGATTCACCCCAAACTCTATGGTT
>NW_015250934.1:0-511 GCF_001447785.1 Gekko japonicus | reverse complement strand
TCTGCTGGATACACGGCATCACAAACACTCGGCCTCCAGCTATCATGACCGGGGGGCTGCGGCAGAAACCTGAGGAAAGCACCTGGGAATTACTATAGCACACCAACATCTTTGAAACATTGCTTCCTACAGAGGTACAAGGCTGAACCAGACATGACGTCATCCCCAAGTCCAACAAGGGAATGCTGCTGCCATTTTAAAGCAATTTAATGATGTTCCGAGAGCCCAGTCAGGATTGGGCCTGCAGCATAACATGCTGCAGCACTCTTGTTTCTCCCACACACAGACACGCATGCCTTTTCAAGCGCAAAAACAGCTGTGCTGGAGGGTGCAGTCATTTCAGCACTTGAAACAAGAGCTCCTCAACCTGCCATTATGCTTCTGTGGCATTTTTAAATCCTTTTAAAGTGATGGTGGCATCCAGGGGTCCAACCCATGTGGAGAGGCAAGCTCGTCCGACCAGGGAAGCATATTATTCGTCAAAATCTTGGGCAAGAGGGAGAGACGAGGC
>NW_015250933.1:0-511 GCF_001447785.1 Gekko japonicus | reverse complement strand
ACAGGGTTGTTGTGGGGATAAAATGGATTAGGAGAGATTGATGTAGTGTCCTGAGCTCCTTGGAGAAAATGTAGGATAAAAATGTGACAAATAAAAATGTAATGAATGTAATAAATAAAATAATAAATAACATATGCTGCCTCTATAAGTACACCAATTGTACACTGGCCTTAATTGAAAGAATGGTGTATACATTACAATGAGCTGGTACACTTCAATCAGCTAGTCTTGCCTATTTATATTACTCCTCCAGGGAAATGGGAAGAAGAGCTTTGGATTGCTCAAGACCACTCAATGACCACACAACGTAAGTAAACCCAGACTGCCCAAACCCAAATCCATTATTTTCTGTAATAGTAATCCTACCATGGTCCCTTCAAAATAAAATGTTGAGATATAATTATGCTATTTAGGATGTTACAGCATAAAACTCCATGGCCAACTGAACCCAATATATCACTTAGAGTATTAACACAAGTGGAAATGTGATACAATCACAGATTTTCATAAA
>NW_015250932.1:0-511 GCF_001447785.1 Gekko japonicus | reverse complement strand
AGCCGGGACCCTGTGCTCCAGCAGTCGCTCACATTCTGGGCCACTTTGTCCACACAGGACAACCCAGTGGCACCGGCTTGCTAGCACGCAAGGACGGCACGACATCCGACAGCGTGTGAATGCAGCCCTTCGAGCAAGAAGCAGCCAAAGGCGTCTTCATACCTGTATTCAGCCCCCCATCCTTTAACGAAGCTCATCCTTATGGTGCACATCCGAGTGAGCTGATAAACCGCTTCGAAGCCCTGATTCACAGACTGAGCCAGAAGAGCAGCGAATTCTTGGTTGTTGAAGATCTTCAGGTTGCAGCCTGCAAAAGAGAATGACAACATGCTAGATCATCCTGCTGCTTCAAGCTATTAATCTGTTACTGATTTCTTGCTTTAATTCTCTGTTGGGGAGGCCTTATGAAAGTGAAATGGACCAAAGCCATACCGCACAGCAAACGCCGCTTAGAACGCACGGGCAACATTTCACAGAATCACGAATTGGAAGGGACCTCCAAGGTCATCTA
>NW_015250931.1:0-511 GCF_001447785.1 Gekko japonicus | reverse complement strand
AACGGGCCTTTTTCCTAGTAACTTATAATACACATAAGGAATTTTTTGCCAAGACTTGACCTACAGCATGCTGCTTGTTTCACACTGCCCAAGCTCTAAACTGAAGGATCTACGAGTCATTCTCCAAGTCCCTTCTCGTTCTGCACAATGCAGAGAAGCAGAAAACCAGGGCCTTCTCTGGCAGGTGCACGTTGCCCCCCCCCTGGAAAACTTCCAAAGAATTAAGCACTGAGCATATGGCTACCAAAGCACAAACAAAATTATAATGTGTCTTCTGGGTGCAGACCGCATTGTCGTACAGAGCGGTAACGGCACTAATCCCTGACAGTCCTTGGGCCGCTTCCAGTGTGTTGAGGACTTAATTGTGGGGGGGGGAGGCGGTCCACCACAGCACTCTAGTTTGGAATTGCCACACTAACGTGGCGAAAGCTACAACAGTAATTCCTCTTGTGGCAAAGATTCTCCCAGCTAGGTTGGCTCCCCCCTCCCCTCTTTCTATACCTTCTACGCA
>NW_015250930.1:0-511 GCF_001447785.1 Gekko japonicus | reverse complement strand
ATAGCAGATAGGATATAGAAAAATTAGTACAAGACACCATGAAGTCTTGTACTGCATCTGAAAATCTCCAATGCCCAGAATACGCATTTCATGCCTGCTGAGTTAAACATCAGACACCTTCCATGTTTCTACTGATCATCATTCTTTTGCTCTTCCCATCTTCTTGGGTGTGATCTGAACCACAGGGAAACTAGCTTGGATGTCTCCTATAAATATACACCAAATTGATGCTGTAAATTAAATTATGAAGGCCTACAGTTTTATTTACCGCACAAAAACAAGCAGGTCCCAGGAGGCATAAAAGGCTGCACAAATGAACCCAAATTTTGCTTGGCTGCAGTAAGTAGGGACTATCCACTTGCACTGTACATGATGCATGCTGGCTTCTCCAAATCATTATTACTAGTTCAAAATTATACCCTTTTGAGATAGTGTTATAATGTATAATCACAGATTTATTACAATGTGTTAAATAATGTGTTACGGTGGACCGGATCACTGCTTCGGCAGT
>NW_015250929.1:0-511 GCF_001447785.1 Gekko japonicus | reverse complement strand
ACAGATTATTTTGAGGATCCCCCCCCCGTTCAGTTAATGTACAAAATTGCATGTGGAACTCCCTCGAGTATGCTGAAACCTGTATTTTTGGTGGCTGTCCCCAATTTCAGAGTCATAGCTAGGAATTTCATGGCTACCTTCATGGTCCTAGCTAGGAACAGCCATTCTGCTATGACAAGATATTTTGGTTGAGTAATTTCATTGGGCAAAACTGGGAATAGTAGGCAAGCATTGTAAGTGCAAAAGGGGGCTTTTGTTCTGTCTGAAATGTCCCTTCAAATGGTTCCTTTGTAAAACATTGCCTTTTCTGGGGTATGTTGGTTCATGCCCCCCAGTTAGGCACTGCTTTGGTGCCATTTTCCTCTCTCTCCCTCTCTCATGCCCTCAGTCTGAATTATCATTTGTTGAACTCAGTGCTGTCATCATCCAGCCACATGGAATTGGCTACGTGATATCACTGTTGGTAGGATGGAGCCATTTTGGGGGGGAAATAGAAGTGGCAAAGAAGCAG
>NW_015250928.1:0-511 GCF_001447785.1 Gekko japonicus | reverse complement strand
TGTACTCTACACTGGGCAGACTGGAAGAGAGTGCAGTGATTTAAAGATTGATGTTACATGGTCTGACCAATGTGAAAGATGGATGCTTTTGACAGCGTGGTTTTGCATAGACTGGGGAGGCTGAATGTGACAACAGAACATTAGAGAAGAAAATGTGAATTACCACAGATGGTGTACATTTCGGCTCTTTAAATCCAGCCTTTTAGGGATTAAAAAAAACATTAGATTAGTATTTAACTTCTGAGAGCTGCAAGCTGTGGTTTTGAGCAAAGAAGCAATGGGGGAGAGAAGTGGAGAGGGGAACTCTTTTGCCTGCCAGATATTTCCCCCGATGAACATGTCCCTTTTTCTTTCCCTGTGGGGTTCCAGCAGCAAGATCACTGTCACAGATTTATATCTGGAACTCATAAGGGGTAGGGAAACAGCTGGAGGGAGGATAGATTGGAAGCAGAACACCTCCTCCCCTCCCTGTCCCACATCCTCCAAGAAGCAGCTGTTGAGATTCAGTTAT
>NW_015250927.1:0-511 GCF_001447785.1 Gekko japonicus | reverse complement strand
GTTCGAAAGCATCTATTCTTCGGCACTCATGTTTAATAATTTACTGAATTTTTTAGATGTCTGTATTACTTTTGTTTAAATGTATTATTGTTTTTCTTGTCCTCCTTGCGTTCCAATTGCTGGCAGAAAGTCAGGCTTATACATTTTTAAAATGAAACCAGCCAGAAAGAATATATTGATAGAAATTAAACATTAGGGGTGTTTGGATTTTACAGGCTGTATGGTCGAACCATGTAGTACATTAAAACTGTACACCCCCTACTAAACTTACTAGAATTAGTGTTATAGAGCTATACTGCCTCTATGGCTTCAGGACTCTGGGATCTCTCCATAGTTATGTCTATTTTGGACAGATTTCCTAATGGGTTGATTATGGTTTATTCCTTCTGGTGCCATGTCCCCAAGTGGAGTTGCAAGTCCATGGTGCTGACTGTCCATCATCATCTGGTAAGATTAGAGTGAAACGCTTAGAAGTAGAATGGTTCAGCATGTGTTTCAGTGCATAACTTGC
>NW_015250926.1:0-511 GCF_001447785.1 Gekko japonicus | reverse complement strand
CCTTAAGAAAGATTGAGATGGCAGATCGCTAGCTTGCATTGTTAGCACCTGGAACACATGGAAACTGCCTGCTCTCTTTGCTTAGGTCTGGTGCATTTCTCCCCTTCGTTTGTCCATCTTTTGGTTTTCCTGCTTTTCTTTTCAGCACCAGCCATGGTGAATTGACATTGGCTGCAATCGTAAGAGTCCTGGGAGGAGTAAGGCCCACTGAATAAAAGAGTGTCGCACTCACCTGTAACTGCTGTTCATCGCGCGCAGGCCAGCTGCTGGGGAGATTGCTCAGCTTCCCTTTAGCATTAACCACAGAGCCGAGGGAGTCCCCGCCCCCGCCCCTCCAGTGCTTCTCAGAGGCCCTTTTCCCGCTCAGACCACCCCAGGCTCTGGGGAGGTATTCCCCCTTTCCCTCAGCTCTCCTCGGCCACCACAATTAGCCTCAGAAATAGTAACAACAAGCTCCCAGTGGGCCGCGAGGGAGGGGAGGCGTGCCTGCACAGAGACAACTCAATGAACA
>NW_015250925.1:0-511 GCF_001447785.1 Gekko japonicus | reverse complement strand
CCCCCTGAACTGGCAGGATATCTTGGTGAACCTATTTCTGACCGTCTATCTGATGCACTCTGTGAAGTTTAGCCACTCTTAGACCACTGAAACAGAAAGTAGTCCAAGTGAAAGAGGCTGTAAAGGATCAACCAGCACATTAATCTGGCACTCACACATTTTGTGAGAAAATGGTGGTAGTGTAGTTAATCAGATCCTGACGATGGCAATTTTTAATAAGCAGTTGTCAAACATTTCTCTTTTCAAATTTAGCTACCTTTAGATCAACCAAGCAGATAGTAGTATCTCGTGATGATGTCCTAAGGTGCAATCCAGCCAAACCTGAGGACTTTTAAATCACCTACTTCAATGAAAGAGTAAAGCATGTGTTTACCTCTCTTCCCCTCCCTCCCCCATCCAGATCAACGCCATTTAAAACTGCTCAGCTATGGCTGCAATGAGCCCATTATTTGTAAAAAATCATTTCCTAATGCCAGAACTAATTTTTAAAAGCATCACAAACATCTGGCAA
>NW_015250924.1:0-511 GCF_001447785.1 Gekko japonicus | reverse complement strand
GTCTGCAAATAAGAGATCGAAATAGATCCCATAGTCACATGGAATGTGTGCCGTCGGATATCGACCAGAGGCCTGTCTGAAAAACTGATCCTAAAGGTGCAAAGCTGGTTTGGGAGAGTTCTCTTCCCTCATTAAATCCACCCGTGTCAAAAGATTGATTTTCTCAGAAAAGGACAGTAAATCTAACCAACTCCCTTCCTTGCCTGACCTTTCCTTACCTGGCCATCCTAGGTAAAAAACTAGTAAAAGTAGGATAAATGGAAGAACAGCCCTTCTGCCATTTAAGTTGGTAGGGTAAATGGGTTTCCAGACTGAGCATTTCCAGAGTATTATACAGGCTTGAAATTAACTCCTTCTGGTTTTCAGGTCGACGATAAAGAAGGCACTCAAAAGGAAGAAATTCTCACGTGTCCCCTGAGCAAACAAAGGTTTGTGATGTTCGGTGGTATATCTCCATTCTCATTTTTTCCTTCTGAGATGTTACTGTCTGTGTCTCTCCTTCCTCCCAGAG
>NW_015250923.1:0-511 GCF_001447785.1 Gekko japonicus | reverse complement strand
CTTCTGCATGCAAAGCAGATGCTTTACCAACTGAGCCACAGCCTCTCCCCTCAGGCGCTGTGTTGCCATGAGGAGGAGTCGCGGGTGGGCCCAGAGGGAAGATGAAAGAAGGGAGATAGGAAGTGTGCTCGGAAGCTGTTTAAATAGAGAAGGAAAAGCATACAAGTGGAAGGGGAGAAGCTTACTGAGGAGGACCAAGAACATTTCAGCCCTGGGATTGTGAAAGGCCAAGAAGAGGTAGATGAGAGTCTGCTGCTGGGCTGCAGAAGTGTGAAGTTTATGACATGACATGAAAGTGAGGTTAGGCAAAGACAATCTGCTGAGCCCAGGAAATAGCTATCCAAGGCAGAGTATGGTGGCAGCGTTACGATTTGGTGCCGCATCCAAAATGGCCTCCTCTTTTAAATGCAGTTGCCATATTGACACCATCCTTGGGATTACACTTTACCCCCTGTACTTCTTTCTGAAGACTCGCCTTGAGATTCCCAGCATAGGTATCTCTTATAACACA
>NW_015250922.1:0-511 GCF_001447785.1 Gekko japonicus | reverse complement strand
CTTAAGACATCCAGAACTGCAGACTAGGAACTATTCTCATGCATTCCGTCTGCTAGCAGATGAACCTTTGGGGAATGCGTGGAGTGCACAACCCTCAAGATCCTAAGCATTCTCTCTCACACACCGTGAATTTGTGCCCCAGGGATTTCCACAGACTTCTGGTAAGACAAGCTTCATCCAAGACTTGGCTGACGAAGGACCGCAGCTTTGTAAACTTCTCTGTAGCATCCGTGATTGCCTCACTCTCAGGGCACTGTAAGGAGGAAAAAGGAGAAGCCCTTCAGTGTTTGCTAGGCGTCTAAGGGCAGATCCTACCATTCTTGGTCCCTTCCCTCCTAAAGCATCCTGGGAGTTGTAGTCTGGCCACAGGACTCAAGATTCCCCCTTGCTTGGAATCCTTCCTCGCAACATCAGAACTGGCCGCGAAAAGATCGGAGGTCCTAATGAAAAGGCATTGCACAGCACGAGAGCCTAAGGCGAGACAGTGGGATCAGACCCGCAGCCCACCGAG
>NW_015250921.1:0-511 GCF_001447785.1 Gekko japonicus | reverse complement strand
CCGCCATCACCAATCCACCCACCGGAAGCTCCATTTTATATAAGTTTTCTTTGAATGAAACAGATTTAGTCAACTTAATATTCACTTTCAATATTTTAGCCCAATCCAGTTTCTAGAAACATTTGGCAGAAACTGGGAAAGGTGTCAGCAAGCATCATGGTGCCCATGGGCACTAGGCTGGAGACCCCTGCCTTAGGGGCTTGGTGAGGAGCTGTTGATATGTGGTTATAAACCCAGAGCCTCTTGCTACTACCCCCTAAATATGGCTGCTCTTCTCTCAGAATTCCATGTTGCAAACTCAAAGAGGACTCAGGAAGTCAGGTCCTCCTTGGTCCATGCTTGCTTTAAATGACCCTTATTTGATGGCAAAGACATACCCAGGTGACAATGCAATCTATTCACGGTAACATCAAGACATGGGAGAGCTTTTCATATGATGATTGGGTGGTGTGCAGGGAAGATGGGTGAGAATAAGAACATATGAACATAAGAGAAGTCACTGTTGGATCAG
>NW_015250920.1:0-511 GCF_001447785.1 Gekko japonicus | reverse complement strand
TCTTTACTTATATCTTGCTTTTCTCCCTGGTTAGGACTCCCAAGTAGTGTATGGCATTCTTTCCTCCTCCATTTTATCCTTATGACAAAAACAATGTGAAGTTATTTGCAGAGGTCTGGTAATCCAAGTGATGTCAGCTTAATCAATTTACAAATGTGGATAAATATAGTGTTTAATTCTGTTGTTTGTGGAACTTCTGCCAAGGGTGCAATATCTCTCCCTTTTTCTCTCACTTTGTTTTACACCCCTCTCCAGATATATTATTTCTCTGGGTATTGGTGCCTACCTGATGAATGTTATTCTGGACCTGATCACATAGATCTAGGTGGAAGATTGCATGTGGGGAATAGGATCCTTGCTGCTCATAGAAAATTAGCATATCAGACTTGACTGAATCCTTTTCCCAGGTATATTTTCTATTTTCAGGGAGTTTCTGGCAGGATGGAAATTATTTGGTGTACAACGTCTTGCCCTCCCCAGCACCTGCAACCTCAAAGCACTGTAGTTTGGG
>NW_015250919.1:0-511 GCF_001447785.1 Gekko japonicus | reverse complement strand
CCTACGGTGCTTTCACCCGCTTCAGATCTGTGCCCTTTCAGCTCTTGAGCTGTGCTTGCGATAGAACAGGAATTCCAACGGCGGTCACCATATCTGGGTTGGCCTGTTCCTATGCAGGAGTTAAGTGGCTGTGGGAGGAATGTATAAAGGCACGGAACAGCTGGGGCCCTTAAACGAAGGCAGCGTATCCCGTGGGCTCCGTCCTTTAATCCCTCTGAGGTCTGCCCCTGAGCGGGCCAGCCCTGGGACACCGATGCCGACCCTCCATTCCTCTTCACTCCTCCAGGCCTCTTCCAGAACAGCACAACCAGCCTCACATGCCCTGCGGGGCTCTCTGGGTTCTCCTGAGAGGCAGCCACGCTCCCGTGAGAGGAATGAATCTCACAGGGCTCAAGGAAGCCTTATAGCTGTGGGTATGTTCAGTCTGGAGAGGCGACCACTGAGAGGGGATAGGATCGCCATCTTCAAGTCCTTGCAAGGGCTGCCATGTGGAGGATGTCTTCTCTTGCCC
>NW_015250918.1:0-511 GCF_001447785.1 Gekko japonicus | reverse complement strand
TAATTTGGCCCTGCACCCAGCAGTCAGCAAGCAGAGCTTACAGTAGCTTGAAAGGGATCCAGTTAGATTGATGCTAAGGGACGGAGCATTGAATTGAATGCAATGTGCAGTCCTTTCTGGTCTAGATGACTGTTTGCAGCCTTGCCTGTGAGTATAAGTTGGACACAGGCAATCATTTAAAGCTAGCAGGAAGGATTTATACGCCTGTTACTGGGAATGAGCAATTGCACCCACATTTATACAGAGTTTGTATCAGGTTCCAGCAAGGCAGCATAAACTGCATCTTTTTTTGCATTTAACACCCCCCCTCCCCATCAGAGATAAATAGAAGTTCAGAAGGGACTTAGGTCAAAAAGGATCGATAATCGTTTTGGGGTTGGATACAAACCATATTGCTTTGATCTGTTTTACCACTCAGATCTCTTTAAATGAACATTCTGATTCCTTATTATTTCTGTCTTTATTGAGGGAGAGGGATAGAGAAGGGGGAGAGCAGGCGAGAGGAAGGAAA
>NW_015250917.1:0-511 GCF_001447785.1 Gekko japonicus | reverse complement strand
CACACACACACACACACTCAGAGAGAGTGCTGGTCAGGACTAGTGTCAGATCTGGGTCAAGGTCTAAACCTACTGATGTCATTGACCAGGCCAGGAAGGGGATCAGAGGGCAGCTTGAAAAGTAAAGAATCTCTATAGTTCTTACTGAGTTAGTTGGTTCTAAGGCTGGGACCTCTTCTGCTCTCCTGCTGCTCACTGACCAGGCGAGGGGCCGGTGCACATTGGCAAACTAAGAATCTCTGTTTCCCCACCACCACCATGATGATGCCTCAGGTGCTACTTCTGATGTATTCAGGATGCCACAGCTCAGTGGACCCCAAAAGACCACCAGCCCTATGAAAATCCACTCAGAATCCTACCTGGTTCTACTCAATGGGAAAAAACTTCCAGGAAAGAGTTCTTATGACTACACTTTAAGAACTGTAGTCCCAGGATGCCTGATATTATTAATACAAAGCACCTTTTTTTACTGTATTCCACAGAGTGAAGCAGAGCCCTCAGGGCACAAACA
>NW_015250916.1:0-511 GCF_001447785.1 Gekko japonicus | reverse complement strand
GGATATCCCGAAACAATGGCTTTGGATTGAAAATCCGCTTGCCAGGACCTTAACCAGACTAGACGCCTAGCAACTGCGGAAGATGCCATGGCCCTAGAGGACAACACCATGGTGTCCAAGGTAGCGTCAGCTGTGAATGAAAGGGCTTTTAGTACCCTAGTAGCACCTTCCATTAGACGAGTATCATTGTCTGGTAGCATTTGTATTAATTTCCTCATCCAGACAATGGAGGCTCTGGATACAGTAGAGGCGGCGGCGGAAACTTTGATCGCCATAGAAGAAGCCTCATGAGATCTCTTTAAAGTGGTATCAGACCTTTTATCCATGCTATTTCTCAGAGTGCCGTGGCCGTCTTCTGATAACAGACCTGAGGACTGCAGCGCTGCCACTGGGGCGTCAACAGCAGGAACCTGTAAAACATCTGAAGCAGATGAGGTTATTGGATAAAGTTTCTTAATAAGTCCAGGAGTGGTCTTGTTAGAAAATGGTTGTGCCCATTCAGCCTTAACTT
>NW_015250915.1:0-511 GCF_001447785.1 Gekko japonicus | reverse complement strand
AAGGCAGTTCAAAGCTGTTTCAGAATAAGAGTTTTTAATCTTCTCCAGGAAGCCTGAAACAAAGCCTTTCAAAGGCTTCCTGGGGGAGGGACTTCTGTAGCCTGAGAGTGGCAGGCATGAAGGTCCTCATGTCAATTCCTGCCAAACTAACATTAGAAATTACAGGTTTCCACAGGAAGGCCTCGTGCTTGGCCAGGGTGATGCAACACAAAGTGGAAGAAGAGGGCCAATCACTGCTCCTGGAAGCTGCAAAAGCCCCTGATGGAAGGAACCTCAATGTTCTTCCTTTTAGTTTCCAGGTTTATTATTTTTGTTTATTCAACATGGAGGCTTTATTCTGTAGCTGGAGTGAAAAACTGTCCTTATCTATGCCCTGGAACCTGGATATCTCCCCCAAATTATCTAGCCCCAAAATGTAATTCATGAGCTAACTTCGTCGTTTCCCCCCCTACCTCTGTGAACTCAGTCACAGCTGTATGGTAAGAAATCTTATTTCATAGTGTGAAAAAAA
>NW_015250914.1:0-511 GCF_001447785.1 Gekko japonicus | reverse complement strand
TGTTGGTCTTAAAGGTGCTGCTGTAGTCAAACGATATTCAGAGCTATGTAGAGCCCCCTCCCCAGTGCCCACGCATGCTGAGTCTCCTTACCTCAGCAATGTATTCATGGTTACTTTCTGTAGTTAAGATGGATTCCTTCCTCCTTCTTGGTATACATAATGGCCAAGAGAGCTTCTTTTATATGATCAGTGGTTTTATTTTCTGCCTTCACTCCTTTCTCAGCCAATTCTCTTTCTCTTTCTGTTTGCAGGAATGTCATTTCTGCATTTTGGCCTCCTGAAGATCTATAACTTATGTGTGACTCTTTGCTAGGGTCATCTGCATTTCTGTAGCATTGAATGGCCCTGTCCTTGGGAGCCAACTCATATAAAAAAGGAGCCAACTCATATTCATTTACCTCTCAAAGACCACCTGAACCAGCAAAAATACTGAGCCAGTACACAGTGCAAGCCCAGGAATTATCCTTTGGGACGGCAAACTCGTTGCCTTGGTTGATGACCTCTACTGAGA
>NW_015250913.1:0-511 GCF_001447785.1 Gekko japonicus | reverse complement strand
ATTCTGTTTGGGAGGAATGAAGATCAGAGACCTCTCTATCAGTCTCCTTATTCAAACAGGTCTCGGAAGCCTCTGAGTCAGGACCAGAAAGATCCTGTAGAGGGAGGTACTGAAGGTGGAGGCGTTTTGGGTTTCAGTGGCGGGGACAACACTGATTCAGTGTGAGGAGCATCTTGAGGTCAAAGGAGGAGGTACCCGTTTCGACAGGGATTGAGACCGATGGAAATAAAGGGACCATTGATCTCAGTCTTGTTGTCTAAGGCCATGCCATCACCGAGTGAAGAGGGTTGGCGCCAAACAGATACTGCAGCTGGCGCTGATCCCAGGGAACCATTGCATGAGCCTGAGGAACCCAGAAGGTTGGTGAGGTATGTCGATGGCGAGGAGGTGATCAGTCTCGAGAAGAGGAGCCGGCACGCTGCTGGTCCCTCGGTTTGACTGGGCTTTGATCTCGACAGTCCTCGGTGCCAACAGATTTCAAGCAAGCACTGCTCTCACTGGATGAGCCTTG
>NW_015250912.1:0-511 GCF_001447785.1 Gekko japonicus | reverse complement strand
GCCAACCTTGCTTAGCTTCCGAGATCCAATGGGATCGGGCCAGCCCGAGCCATCCAGGTCCTTTTCTTGTCCACTGGGTCCCAGCTCTGCCACCTGCCGTCACTTCCTAGTCAAGCCGCCTCTGGCCTTGCCCCCTTCCGGCCGTTTCCGGCTGGCATTGCACAATTCCCCCACCCCCGCAGGCTGGCTGGCTGGTTCCAAGCTCTGGCCTGTGCTGACCAGCACTCCCGTCTCTTGGCAGCGAGGAAGACATCGAGAGGATCCAAGATCTGGCCGAGCTCAACAAGCTGGAGGTGATCCCGTTGGTGCAGACCTTTGGGCACGTGGAGGTAGGCTAGCGCCCACTCTCTCCGGCACTCTCGGCCAACAGTGGCTGCTCTGGGTGGCGTTTGGGGGCTGGACGGGGACCCTGGAGCCAGGTTGCTCAGAACTGCTGGGGTGGGAGGGCAACTGGAGACCCCTGCGTCCCTGGATTTTCATATGAGGCTGTGACGTCCTCCTTATTGGGGAG
>NW_015250911.1:0-511 GCF_001447785.1 Gekko japonicus | reverse complement strand
CCTGCCATGAACTTCAGTTCACAAATCACGAACCAGCCTAAATTCCTCATGAACTTTAGTTTGTGAACCAGTCCTTGCCTCATCCCTACTCTCTGCTGTCTCTTTCCATTGGCTGTGACTGAACCATTCCTTTATTCCTGAGGTTGAGATGCATTAGAATTACCTACCTGTAAAGAAGGATGTTTGTTGCATTTCTGCATTATTCACTGTTCTAGGCATGTTGACTTGAAGGCTGGCAAGTAAACTGTGGACCCTCAGACAAAGATTCCTTTCCTCCAGTTGTACCACATGTGGGCCCTTCTCACATTTATAAGCACAAGATGCATGATTAGCACAGGTATGATGCTATTATTCTTCATTGGCAATGACGGCCTTCACAATTTTGTACCCATAGGCAGCCCTCTCAGCAGTCCTGCATTCCATTCAGGAGACAGGCCCAAGAACAGTGACTCACATCGAAACGTCCTCTCAACAAGCTTCTTGGAGAGAAGATGTGACTGGCCCAGCATCA
>NW_015250910.1:0-511 GCF_001447785.1 Gekko japonicus | reverse complement strand
CCTTGATGAAATTCTGGGATTTCCCCGCATACAAACTTGGAATTCTTCTCCTGATTCAGAACGTTTCCCTCGTTCTCATTCCATCCTATATCCATGACAACCATTTAGCTTTCAGTGTAACATTGGCAGTGACAGGAAGTTTCAGGGTTTGTCATACCTTCATCTTCCCTTCTCTTAGGTCTTCATCCCGGAGAGTCTGCTGCCTTGCAAGGGAACGCACACACATGCCACGCTGCCGGCTTGCCTCCATTTCTTGCCCCCAAAGTTTCTTGTCTCTGCTCTTCCTTCTCATTTGGGTCACGGGCTTGGTCCACCGTGTCTCACCTCAGTTTTAATCGGGCGATACATTTCTGAGATGAGTCTGACGGAAAAGTGCGTAGAGCCACTCCTTTTTCGATGACTTGCTTGCCTGTTCCAGAGTGTGGGTATTGTTCTCTCTGCCCGTCACATTTTTATACCACCCTCCCTCCAGGGGGGTTTAGGGTGGTAGTGTGCATGATTCCGACCTCCC
>NW_015250909.1:0-511 GCF_001447785.1 Gekko japonicus | reverse complement strand
CGTGGTTCTAGGTTATGTCCAAAACCACTCACTGCAGTAGCCAAATTTCCCCCCCTAAGGAAATAATAAACAGTCCCCAGAGCTTATCCTGCCCCCTACCCCAGCCTCTTCCATGTGCCTTGCTGTTTCATGCACTAATAATATTCCTGCACAGAAGCTGCTGTTCTTGCTTGTTTTGTTTTGTCCACATAATTGTTTGTGATGGTTCTCCGAGCGAGTTGTTGGATATAAATATCTGACTTGGCAGATGACTGATGTAGTCAGCCGCAGTTCATATGCACATGGTGAGCTTCTTTTGAATTGGCGCAATCATGCTAAACTTGACCCTGGAAACACTCGGGAGTCAGGATTGCACTTGTGGCCAAAATTGTCTAGTGATACAGCCTTTGGTTTCCCAAAATTATGATACACACACACCCCATTAATCCCTTAGAGAAATATGAAACCAAAACTTCCATTTCAATAACTGATTTGATTTATTCTTTATTTATTTTTCACATTTATATCCCGC
>NW_015250908.1:0-511 GCF_001447785.1 Gekko japonicus | reverse complement strand
AAGGCTCTGCCTAGTTGCTGTGTCTCCCACTTCACTTGTACTAGCTAGATGATCTATTGCACTTTTGCACTCTTGTGCATATGCACTTTAGGGGTGGCACGCTCAACCTTTGCCCATACCCTCTACTGATCTTTGGAAAGTGGGACTGAATAGGCATAGTGTGAGTTCAGAGATCAGGCTTTGGGCATTCAGAATATGTGAAGGTTTAACAAACATTTAAGGAGAGTACACACTGTCTGTTCAAGCATCGGACTGAGCAAAGATGTAAAGAAATGGGGAAAACACACAGTCCTCCAGCCCTAACGCGATACTTATCCTAACTGATGTTAAAATTAGCATAAGCGAATGTATTTTAAAGTTGTTGGATATGCAGCTAGGTGCAAAAGGCTACAGAATCTTGGATTCAAAGACTAATGAGATTGCTATAAGCAAATCTGTTCCTTTTGATGAAAATGCCAGGCCTCAAGGTTCAGAGAGGGCTAACACTGAAGTGAGCAAGCAGCTGGTGTCC
>NW_015250907.1:0-511 GCF_001447785.1 Gekko japonicus | reverse complement strand
GTTCTTCTGCATGGGCATGCAAAGTAGATGCTCTACGAGTAAGCCCCACCCTACTGGGGTGAGTACTGGGGAGTTCTTAAGCCCCAAGGAATCAGAATACCCCTGGATGGAATCACCAGTGCTTAAATGTGTGATGACCATGAGCCTCACAAGGGTTACAGGTTAGGTGAGTTTGGATAAAGCAAACAGATTGCAGCTATTGGGGCAAGAGAGTATTACCTGGAAACCTGAGCTTTTAACAAAGAGAAGAAAAAATAAAAGCTGATACGTTTCCCGTAATATATTTTCTATTGCTGCTGGGGGTGGGGGGGAATGAAAAATCATTGTCATCCACTGTAACTGAAATTACTCTGAAAATAATGGTGTCATTTCATTGTATTGCTTATGTATCTTGAAGGGGAAAAGTCTTCAGCAAATTTCCAGTTAGTAAATTCTCATGTTTTTTTAAGAAATCATGGGCTTTTATTCTCAACACATTCAAGACCTTCACACCAGTGTTCCCTCTAAGCTG
>NW_015250906.1:0-511 GCF_001447785.1 Gekko japonicus | reverse complement strand
GGGGCTGAAAATAAAGACCCTCACCTGGAAATTTAAATGTTTCCTTTTAAATGATGGGCTGGGGGGCATAGTAATCAGTTTCTCTGTTAACACTTCAGGGCCCTGATCCGCGTTCTCCATATCAGAAGCCAAATAGCAGATAAAACAGTTCTTTCTGTCATAAAAACAGGCATGTTTCATAGCTGGTCGCTTGCGAGGAGAGCCAACAGCAGGCTTTGAACTAACACGCAGTCCCCTTGTTAACCAAACCAGTGAGGAAACTTGAACTGATTTTTTTTTTACAGGGTTATAGCTTTCTTCCGTGACCCTTCTGTGGGCCGTGTTAAGGGGTCTGGCCTGGGTGGCTTCGCTGTAGGTCCCTTCTTTGACCGGAGCTGCTTGGTGATGTGATCAGCAGGCTACATTGTTCTCTGGACATCCCTCAGACCCCAAGCAGGCCTTGCTGCAAACTGAAGTCCTAACACCTTGAAGGCCACTTTGGGTCACTGCTTGTGGAGGTTCTCATAAGAAT
>NW_015250905.1:0-511 GCF_001447785.1 Gekko japonicus | reverse complement strand
CCCTGGAAAGCACGATTATCCCACATCCAGGGCAGGGAAATCTTCCTCCTCCTCCTCCTCAATTTGATATTTTTGTATGCTCAAGAACATTTTATTTTATTTTATGGACAGGCGCACTCCATAACATGTTTCCCCACCACCACTTGTCATCTGAGGTGGTACAGTCCATTCTGCCACCACTATCCTAGTCTCACCTGATGTATGTACAGACCAGGCCTAATTTGAGCAAAAAGGGAAGGGGGCGCTTGATATCATCTCCTGCAAGGATTCTTCTCCTTCTTGGTCTCACTCTCCCTCCCCTCCAGGCGCCTGCTGATTTTGGCTTATCTGCCGGGGCAGCAGCAGGTCAGCCAAGTGGCTGTCATTGAAGCATGATGCTCTTCCAACTGGCTACCCTTTTCACTTCTAAGCTCCTTTCCATTGGCCGCTCTTATCGGTGCTTAGCTCCTTTCTGCAAACAATTGATGTATCATTCAAAGGCAGGTGGAAGCTCGGCAAAGCGAAGCCGCTT
>NW_015250904.1:0-511 GCF_001447785.1 Gekko japonicus | reverse complement strand
GGTGGAGGGAAGGCCCAAAAGCGCAGTCTGGGGGTTAGAATAGGGAAGAAAACAAGAAACTATAGCATGCTGCGGAACACCGGCCTTAAGACTATCGATGACATCTTCAAAGCTGCAGTCCAGCCATTAGGAGAGGCAACTGACATGAGAGACAACATGCAGGTAATGGGAAGTTTTTGGCTTCCTTCTTTTTACCTCCTTCTTTATAGTTAAGAACTTGATTCAGGTTTAGAATAATGATTTTTGGTCATGAAAATGCAAAGCCCCGTGGCAAAGGTTGAAATACCTTTTTAGTAAATAAACGTTATGGTGATTTTGCCTTAGTGTTCCAAACTTCCACCATGTTCTGCTAGATTGGCAAACAACAGTGGGCTCATTCATGTACTTTTGAAATTGGTGATTCTTTACAGATACTGGGGTACTAGACTTTTGTGCATGCCATATGGTGGATATGGTATATTTGTAACCCAAACCGTACATTCAAACACAAATCCGCTTTTGCTCAGGAACT
>NW_015250903.1:0-511 GCF_001447785.1 Gekko japonicus | reverse complement strand
ACTACATATGTTTTATGTTTGCTTTTAAAGTTCACATTCTGTTTTTACAGGACAAAGAGCTCTGATGGAATAATTATGTCTGGGTAGACAGAGGTGCTGAGAGCCCTGTCACCCTTCACCCAATCATGGAAACAGTTGGAGAGATCTTCTGCAGAAGTTTCCTAGAAAGGGCATCTAATCTTTTATGCGGGTGTTTCCAGTACATATACACGGCTGTAATGAACAGTTTCCTTATTCAGTTGAATAGCAGGGACCAGTCCATTTGTATATCCACACCAGTAGATTGTACTGAATGCCAACCTACACAGGAAAGACATCCAAATGATGTCAAAGGTGTTGGCAGTATTTTACAGGAAAAGGCAGGGACAGCAGGGTGGTGGTACAGTAATATGTAGGAAGGAAATTGGCAAACACCTGGAGAAGATGACAGAAGGCAGCTGTTCTAATTGAGCCTTGCACCTTCTGGTTGATGAACTAATGTTCTGTTAGGTGGCCTGTCGCAAATAAAACA
>NW_015250902.1:0-511 GCF_001447785.1 Gekko japonicus | reverse complement strand
GGATGCTATGTTGGTAATTTCTCAGTAAGGAGATGTGTTTTATGATAATATGAATATTTTTGTTAACAAAATCAACAAGTTTCTAAAAGACCTTGGATCTTGTTCATCCAGACTCCACTTTCTCAATTATTCCTGGAACTTCAACTCTGCCACCTCTTCATCGTCTTGACAGTACACAGGAATTCCACCCTTATCCTCTCCTTAACAAGAGATTATGAAGAGCTATACTAATGAGGCACCACAGAAAGAAGCTAGAATGAGATTTCATCAATAGATACACCAAATATCATTCCACATTAAATAAACAGATGGCTCGAAAGCTGATACAATCTAAGGGAGGTTCCAGAAACTACTCGGCCAACAAGGCAATCCTAAAACTCCTCTTTCCTCCCCTTTTTAATTCTAGTCCTCTGCCACTTGTGCAAAAAGCCAAATAAATGTGCTTTCAGTGGCAGAAGTTGTGGCTTGCTTCCTTTTCCTTGCATTTATTGTCAGACTATTCTTTTTTTTT
>NW_015250901.1:0-511 GCF_001447785.1 Gekko japonicus | reverse complement strand
CCTCAAGGTGTTTAACGGAAAAGTTGTGTTACACCCCAGTTTACAATCTTTACCAAAAGTTGTTTCTCAGTTTTAAATGGCACAGGAAGCTGTGCTCCCAGTTTTCTTTCTCTGTCACTTAACATGAGGATAGCTTTATTGTTTTACATAAAGAGAGCTGAACCATTCTGGAAAGACATCGGGTTGGATGTTATTCAGGCCCTTGGAAGGGTAGATCTGCATCTACTCACACCCTGTCAAAACGGGTGGTATCCACAATAAATTTATGTTATAAGAATGCTGGCATGCCATGCCCCCTCAATATATGTCCTCATTCCACCAGAGCACAGGGGTCTTCGGCTGCATTCCATTGCAAGATACTGCTTGTAGACATCTGCAAAGCAGCAGCCTGGTCTCCTGGTCTCCATTGTGAGACACAATACCTTAGACCTACAGGTAAGAAAAGAGGTAACAGTTGGAAAAGCAGTTCTTCAGTCATTGTGCCAGTGAGAGCATCACCCCACCTCCTTTG
>NW_015250900.1:0-511 GCF_001447785.1 Gekko japonicus | reverse complement strand
AAATTAAGGCAGTGAAAACTGCTGACATGTTGACAGAGCAATCCATGCTAAATCCACCCAGGTCACTTCACATTATTGTGAATAAATTAGCCCTTCAAAGCAGATGGGTTTTTTTTTGGGGGGGAGCAATGCCCAGTTTCCATGAGGTCAGCAGCAGCAGACCTGGTGCCCCCAATTTATCTACAAATATGGAAATCCTTATCCTTAAGAAATGCCAGTGTATCCTGCTTTTCTCCCTGAAGAGGAACCTTTCAACAGAAACACTCTGTAAACAACCAAACATATCGTCAGCCAGTCCAGGGTTCGTTGGCTGGCTCATCCAGTGGCAGACGTTACGAGCCATGGCCCAACAACCCTTCGGCTCACACCTCTTGCCAAGCTTTATAAAGTACCCCATAGGAAGCAAGAATAAGATCCTTAGCAAGCTGTAGCAGCTGGTATCCCCCATTCTGTCTTTTCCTTCCATTGGTGGTAGAAAGGATTGTCAAGTCACTGCTGACTTATGGCAACC
>NW_015250899.1:0-511 GCF_001447785.1 Gekko japonicus | reverse complement strand
CGTTTTATAAAACCATGGAGAAACTTAGCCATCACACATATTCAAGTTCGCACCTGAATATTTGAGACCAACACATGTAGAAGCTGAAGGTGTAACCGGGACCCCCCAATAAATATGCAGTGAACATCTCTGGGTATTCAAAACGACAAAAGGGTAGGCACTTCTTTTGGCCCAAGTGTGGGGGGAAATGCAACATCTACCAGTGGAGATGCTGGTGTGGTAGCAAACAAAACAGTGGTGGGGGGAGAGGACAAGGGATGTACTTGGCCAGACATGCTTGGAGCAACCCAGTGGCACAGCCAACATCGCAGGGATTCCGCTGGGGGATGTGCCGGTCCAAGGCAGTGATGCCATGTTGGCTTCCCCCACGCCATAGGCCCCAGCAGTGCTGCCAGTCCCTCTGTTACTTGGACCTGGGTACCAGAGAAAAATGGTCTGCTGGGCCACAATCAGCTTCTGGTAGCTGCAAGGAGCCTGCTCGCGCAAGCACATATGAACAGGTTGCAAACAG
>NW_015250898.1:0-511 GCF_001447785.1 Gekko japonicus | reverse complement strand
CAATCTCTTCTCTCTCTTCTTCTTCTTTTTTGTAATCAACATGCTGCTGACTTTTAACGTAACATTTCCAGATAGCTTCACCCAGTGGATGTATGTAGATGTTGAATAGTGGGGGGTATAAGATGGAAACCTGCAGAACCCTATAGCTCCAATACCATAGGGTTGAGCAGTAGCCCCACAGATCCACCATCTGATATTGGTCAGCCAGAGAGGAACAGAATCACTGAAGTTCGGTGCCCTGATACCCATCCCAGATAACCAGTTCAACAGGATACAATGTCAATGATTTCAAAAACTGGCCAAAAGTCCAGAAGGATCAGCAGGTTTGAGACCACTTTCTTTCTCCTGAAAAAAGCCATCCAGTAGAATAACCAAATTAGTTTCAGTTCCAAAACCAGATTCAAAAATAGATTAAAATGGGTCTAGATAATTAAAAAAACCCTTTTAATTAGATTTTCACATTGTATACAATTATATGAACGAGGTTTTTTGTTGGCAATAGTAGCAACAA
>NW_015250897.1:0-511 GCF_001447785.1 Gekko japonicus | reverse complement strand
ACCCCTTCCGTTTCCTTCCCACAGGATCCTTCTGGCAGGGCCTGGATACTTCTGCAGGTCCCACATTCCTTCGTTCAGGACAGCCAAGTGCCAGGTATTCCCACGCAGCTGGCCGAAGGATCCCCGGGGACATATGAAGGTGTGCAACATTGGATGCAAACCTCTTACCTCTGTCCAGCTGCTGCATGCTTTCATCCAGGTGCAAGTCGAAGACGCGCACTTCGGCAAGGTCGGGCTCCTTCTCCAGAAGCATCCGGACCAGGCGTTTCCCCAGAAACCCACAACCGCCCGTCACCAGGTAGACCTTGCCTCCGGTTGTCGACATGATGCGTCCTGGGGGCGGGAAGACAAAAGGAACCGTGTCGTGAGGACAGATGGGAAAGGGCCGGGCTAGGAACAGCAAGTCCAAGATGGTCGGTGGGACATCAGGAGCGAAAGGACCTGGCCCGGAAAGCAAAGCGTGAATCCCCAGCTCAGGAGCATAAACTGGGTGGAGAGGAACTCGCACCCG
>NW_015250896.1:0-511 GCF_001447785.1 Gekko japonicus | reverse complement strand
ACAATGTACAACATCTTGTGGAAATCCTCTGTAGCTCCTAATATTAATGATAGGATTATGAGAATATGGGAAATTGCTGTCGTCAAAAATGACAGAGTATAAGTATAAATCAAGAACATTTAAGGGCTGATGAGTTTACAGAAAGATGAGCTCTATTTAAAATGTCATGAAACAAATACGGTTAACAATGGTTTCTCTCTTGGTCTTTTAACATTTTTCTATTCCCCCCCCCTTTTCTTTTTTTCTTGTTAACAATAAAATAAAAAATCTCAGCCTAAAAATAACCTACTACCAAACAGACCCAGGAGAGAAAGTGTAGAAAGAACACTGCTTGTCAGCTACAGCTCTCAAATAAAAAAATATTCCAACATTCTCCTCAATAATCCATAGCCCACCCTGGACAATGATAATAGCATTTCACGGGTTTGTCTCCTTACAGACAGTCCACCTCATCCAAAGGCTACTAACTAGCCAGAATAGGCTACCAAACTAGGGTTGCCAGCCTCCAGGT
>NW_015250895.1:0-511 GCF_001447785.1 Gekko japonicus | reverse complement strand
ATGCTCACTTGGAATGTGCACATACAGCTCTAAGCATTGCTTGAAGCCACCAGCTGGAGTGCCTCTAGGACTACTAAGCAGGGCTTGCAGGTGCCCCAGATGCACCCATCCTTCCACAGCAGGGCACTCGGGGACAAGCTAAGCGTCAAGAACCACCATTCACACAACCAAGACCTGGAGAAAGAGCCCTATGCTGGAAACCTCCTGACAGCTTCTCATGTGGGCTGCTTATTTTCACCTTAGCTGAGAAATTACATTAACAAATAAATGGTGGTCACAGCAGATCCCTCACTCGCAGGACAAGCCAAGCATCACAGTTTGTGTGATAGACTTACATAGCAGCCAGCAGGGTCGCCAGGCTTCTGCTGGGGACAAGGGGATCCACTGCCTACAGCAGGAGCTCCCTACCACCACACAGCTGGCCAGCAGTGGGGAGGAAATGGTACCAAAAAGGGAGGGACATCAGCACTGTCCCAGTGCACTGATGTCACTCCCCATGCACCCAGAAGTG
>NW_015250894.1:0-511 GCF_001447785.1 Gekko japonicus | reverse complement strand
TGCTCAGCCCACTGCTGAAGGCAGACAGCCGGTCTGCAGCCCGTGAAGCAAAGCGTCTCCTCACAGAGAATGAAGGAAGGGGGAGGCTTGGGGAGGCCTGTAGTTTGCTGTGCGGCTGCTGGACCCAAGCCCACCCCGGCGGGAAAGGCACAAACCTCCACCCTGCCGAGTGGATGCCCCCAAACTGACTTCTTGGAGAGAGGGCAGGCAGGTTGCAGCTCATGGCCATGCAGGGAGCACCTGAATCGCGGGCTCTGGCAGCCAGGGAGACCCGGGGAGGGGGTGACAGCAGGCAGGGATTGCCAGCGACAGGCAGCCGTCGGTGGACACACAAACCCTTCTGCTGCATGGAAAATTTTTAAGCATTTATCCCTGCCTGGGTTCTCCACCCACAGGGCTCCCTTCTCCAACATTCTCTTCCGTTGTTGAGGAGGCCCGGAGAGGGGGCGGACACAAGAAGCTGCCTTGCGCTGAATCAGACCACCAGTTCATCAAAGTCACTGTTGTTTAC
>NW_015250893.1:0-511 GCF_001447785.1 Gekko japonicus | reverse complement strand
AAATGTTTCTGAGGAAATGAGATAACTTTGCAGTGGTCTTATTCATTTCCTATGGGGAAACTAGCTGCATAGAACAACTTTCGGGCTCACGCTGGGTTTCAGGACCTCTCTAGGACGAGAGAAAAAGGGGAAACCGAGAAGAACTGAAAAACGCAGATTCATGGCTCGGCCCACCATTGGACCACAACAAATGAGAACTGATTGGAAACAGGCCGAAGCTGGCAACGCTTGACGAGTGGAAATGAAGCTCGTCATTCAAGGGGCTGGAGTGGAAAGACCGCAAGCAAATGGGCGGATGGGTTGTGCTCTTTTCTTTTTTATCATCGAAGGCAATTTCCCCACCGTTGTGCTGACATTTGTTTTTATTTTGCTTGGCAGGGGGACGATGGCAGCTTCGCAGTGTGTATTTCTAAATCCATGTTGCTGGTTATATCAGCAAATGTTCACTTTCTGGGTTTGCGAGGGGTGTGTCTCTCTCTCTTGAAATCCAGCTTCAGCCCCCTCCGTGACA
>NW_015250892.1:0-511 GCF_001447785.1 Gekko japonicus | reverse complement strand
TCCTAATTATCCAGACAGCTTGAAGAACATGCAGTTGGATTGGCAAGAAGAGGTCTTGGGAGAGGAACGTCCACCATGACAGCAGAAGGGACAGCAAAATGTGTATATAGCAAGCTCAATTCTTAGGGTGTGCCTCCATTTTGTTGAATGCTGAGTTATCATTGTACTCTAGCTATCATTTGCCAATGGGTTATCTTTTGTGGTCAACATGAGCCAGTTGGTGAGTGATTGCTATAGCACAGGTGTGTGGTTGAAGCTTGGTTAGGTGATCTGTTCCAAAATATATCTGTCCAGTGTTATGAACATTGATTGATAACTGCAGACATCCCTTAAGGATATGAGCAATAGGGTGATGTTTATTGTTTCAGCGCCCCAAATAGCCCAGTTCACCCTGGGCTCATCAGAGCTTGCAAGCTAAGTAGGGTTGGCCGCAGTCAGTACTTGGACCACCAATGAAAACTACGCAGAGGAATGCAATGACAATCCACCTTTGCTCATCTCCTGCCTGGAG
>NW_015250891.1:0-511 GCF_001447785.1 Gekko japonicus | reverse complement strand
CTCTCTCTCACACACACACACACCCCTTGATACATCAAGGTCCATAACCGCTTCTAGCCCACAGGTATTGATGAGATAACAGCATTTGTGATAAAGCTTTGAAATTCAGAAGGAGAATTCATGACTGGAGGACAACCTTCCTTTATGTCTGCTCTTGCAGCCAGGAAAACTGCAATATGATAACCTACACAATATTGATTCATTTTTACACCGCACTATATGTAACTGTTAGTGCTTTCGCCTGTTTCCAGTCTGCCTCCATCTCTTTCTGGTAAAAACAGAGCAGAATGTGGAAGAACAAACAGCTAAGCGACGCAGGCTGCTTTAGGAAAGTCCTAGGCCTCATTTCTGCCAGTTCTTCCTTATTGTTTGGCCACTGGCCTCTTTTAACGTCTTCCTACTGAATCTATCTAAAAAGAAAATTGGTTTCATTGCTCCCAAACATAACTGAGAGAAACTATGCTCAGTCACATAGTGTTTACTTCTATCCTTGTCAACTTGTATTATTGGG
>NW_015250890.1:0-511 GCF_001447785.1 Gekko japonicus | reverse complement strand
CAGGCGTCATAGCCCACCTCTGGCTGCAGTTGAGCAGTGATGGAGCTCTTCCAGGCAGGCCCGTAGCCAGAAATTTTGGGGTGGTGTGGCAGGGACCAAGGTGCTAGGGCAGGGTCATGGGAAACATGGATTATTAATTAATAGTAATCTAGTTGGTAATCTAATTAGGAGGTGAACTGGCTGGTGCGCTTTCCACTCTGCAAGCCCCACTGGGAGGCTGGCAAATTTCTACTACCACTGGGCTTCTGTTTTATGCTACTGGGAAAGCCACCCACTCTCAGTCCCACCATCACAGAGGCCAGGCCACAGACTACCCGCCATTTGGCTGAGCGAAGCAGGATGGAACTGATCTTGGGCCCCAAAGCTGCTGCCAGTAGCCACTGAAGCGGGGCTGCAGGGGGCTCTCGAGAATGGAGCGAGGACAAGGGAGGCCATGTTGGGGCCGCCACTACCTACTCAGGCCTTGTTGCCAATGGAGACTAGCACTTCCAGCACAGCGCCAGTGGCTGTG
>NW_015250889.1:0-511 GCF_001447785.1 Gekko japonicus | reverse complement strand
ATGGGCAGGAGGGATTTCAAATGCACCTCCTCAGTTCTTAAATATTGTCATTTTCACTTTCCTATAGTAAAGATAAAGGTATGAAAAGTACTCAAGAATTCCACTTGTAGCTAAGGTATAATATAAATTTAAGCAGCTATCTACCAGAGAACCACTGTTGTACAGTTCACATCCCCACTTTGCCACAAAGCTCACTGGCAACCTCCACCTCGCAGGTTTGCCATGTATGAGTTACCTGAGGAAAGGATAGCATGATGAAGCACTAGGCAGAAGATATTTTGCCAGACTGGAGATTCAAACCTGCAAGCAACAGTAAACCACAGAAGAAACTTAATCTACCTCACAAAGTTGTGACAATAAGGGGGGGCAACTTTGGAGGAAGGGCAAGATTAAGATAAGGTATTAGTCAGTCTTTGGATTGAGAGTAAACATGTACATTTTATGAAGACTTTTGTCTCAAGTCACTGTTTCTTGACCAAACATATTTTTTCCTTCTGTATTTTCTTCAATG
>NW_015250888.1:0-511 GCF_001447785.1 Gekko japonicus | reverse complement strand
GGAGGAAAAGCAGTCGACAGCTGCAGGCAGCTTCCACAGACCTGCCACCGTGGTATTTATCCCATGTGTTTTCCTCCTCCCCCCCTCAATTAAATCATTTCCCGCCACGCAGAGACCTCCTTCTGCCGCTGCCGCAGGAACCCGGCTCCTTTCTCCTCTCGTCTCCCTTCCCGCCTTTGTGTGCTCGTAATGAATTGCGAGGAAACGCCACTGAGAGGTGTCAGAACAATTTCTATTAAACATAATTTCCTAATGAAAAGGTTACAAGCAAGTGTGTCACAGCTAATCAGTATTTAATGCTCTGCATCGGGACGCTGGAGGAGCATGAGAGAACTCCAGCACGAATGCGTACAACCCGGGCTGCCCAGATCACAGGGGCCATGCGGGGGAGGCACTAGGGCGGTCTTTCCCAACCTGTGGGTCAGGACCTGAGAATGGGTGGCAGAGCCCCTGAATGTAGGTTGCAGGCCAGCCCTCCCCAAAGGTCACCCTCTCCATTGTTCTCTTTTGC
>NW_015250887.1:0-511 GCF_001447785.1 Gekko japonicus | reverse complement strand
ATTTGGCTTTTATATATAAGGGAGATTCCTGTAAAAGCTTTAAAAGCAGAAGTCAGGAAGGAATTGGGACTTCCTGACCATTATAAAAGGCTTATGCCACCAAGCTGTACAAATGTGTGTCTTGCAGACCTCCTAAAATGTATGTGTGGGAATCTGTATCCCAGCACAAAATGTAAAGTAAGAATGATCCCCCTGTGTGTTCAACCCTAAGATTCCATGTTATTGTTGCAAAGAGCAAGAAGTAGTGCTAATGGAATACTTCCCATCTGTCATCATGGACTATGAACTGTGAATACCAGAAGTTCATAGAATGAACGCCTTCTCCTTCTCCATGCCCCCTGCAGTTTCCTGTCCCCTGAAAAGATGTTCCTGAGGGTCCTGAAAGAGCATGATGCAGTCTGGGGGCTGCAGTTCAAGGGAAAATTGGCAGAAAACACACTGCCACCTCAAATGGATCCTGAGCTTACACAAAAGTATGGGAGATGTTGCATTTTCCATATCCCTGTCTTGC
>NW_015250886.1:0-511 GCF_001447785.1 Gekko japonicus | reverse complement strand
ATGGCTGCCCTAGAAGGTGGGCAGTATGGCATGGTTTCCTGTTGAGGTTCCTCCCCTTCGCCAGGGTCCACCTCCAAATTTCCAGGTATTTTCCAGGCAGGAATTGGCAACCCTACCTAACTGCTGTGTAGCTGCAGGAAAAGAAAGTCGGGTCCAGGAACTCAGGGTCAAGCTACATGATATGTCAATACTGGGTCACGCGCACATGGCCAGACTCACAGGTAGATGTATATTGGGGGTACTCACTTTTAAAATTGGTCATGTTCTTCTTAGGGCATGTGGAGCCAGGAAAAGGGGGGGAAGCCCCCCTGCCCCCCTTTCCACTGGCAAAAGTGGGGGGATGGAAACTGGAAGCTCCTTCTCCCCCCTAGCAGCACTCCCTCACAGCTCTGAGCAAAGGAGGGCTTTCTAAGTTGAGTTCCCCCCATGTGCATCTGTCTGCGTATGTAGTTCCATACCTGTGGCCCAGCACATGTTGGGTGTATCATGTAGTTACACCCTCATACTCAGC
>NW_015250885.1:0-511 GCF_001447785.1 Gekko japonicus | reverse complement strand
TGCATTGAAAGTGCATTGAAAGTGAATTAATTAAGTGTGCATGATCGCAGCCCAAGACTCGGTCTCTGGGGAAGCCCCACCCCTTATAGCTGCCCTGAACCACGATCTTGTCTGCAACCGAGAAGGGTGGGTGCCTTGAAGACTGCCCCACCCTGGAACCACAGAGAAGGGAAACTTCTAACTGAATCCCCCTTCGTAGACAGGCCCAGACTTTTGAAAACATCGGCACAGATCTGTATTCGGAAAGCTGTTGTGGAACTCGTGCTTCTGCGGGCCCGGAAATAACCTCTTCTCATTCCTCCCCAGTGCGCCGCTAGGATTTTCCTGCTCACAAAGAATCACGTCCTCCTGGCCGATCAAAAGTCAGGGCACATCAAGTCGGAGCTTCCCCTGGAGGACGTCACGAAGGTGTCCATGAGCTCTCAGAACGACGGCTTCTTCGCCGTGCATCTCAAGGAAGTAGGTATCCAGTCTCAGAGGACGAGCACGCAAAGACACACACACACACACA
>NW_015250884.1:0-511 GCF_001447785.1 Gekko japonicus | reverse complement strand
ATGTATTTTTCATATGTAATCACACACCAATTTTAGATTTCCTCTATAACAACATGTGTGTGAGACTGACCCTATATACTGACCACTGAGTGACAGCTAAGATTAAAAAATAATTACAGACTTTTGTCACCTGGACAAAGCCAAAAATATAATTCTTGAAACAAGGAATCAAGAAGCCGGTTTCTGAAACAGTGCTCAAAAACAATCAAAATGACCTCATCCTAGCAGACCAGAGTTCAATTTCAGAAAGGTTCAGTACAGTAATGCAATGACTTTATATCAGCTTAATGTGATCAAAACACAAAAAACTGTATTCAGTGCACATCTGCTTCTAGAAGAAAACAACAAAAAGAGAGACTGTTTTGTTAAGGATGTCATGGGCAACAATGAACAACCAAAAGATACAATATGCTTTGATAATTTAAAGTAAAATATTTGTTCCCATTTGACAGAAGTTAAAAAATATCTTTTAGTTCAATATTTTAATTATTTGAAAACAAGATACAAACAA
>NW_015250883.1:0-511 GCF_001447785.1 Gekko japonicus | reverse complement strand
AGTATGTTCAAGTCTTCAGAACTGCATGGCTGAATATAGGCTGCTGAAAGCCACCGTCTAATTAGTGAAGTCCAGCAAACGTTTAGGTACTCTAAAAGCAAGACCTCCAATATCTGACAACGTTGGGCACCCCTCAGCTCTTTGGAATGGCTGCTATAACACAAGAGGAATAAGGAAAAGATGACTACTAATTTGCAAGCTACTCTTACTAGCATAACCCCCAGTGGTATAAACAGATCCATCCAGCTTTACTGAGGACTGAACTCATTTGTAAAGAAAACCATAATAATGCTCTTAATTGAAATAAACTGAAGTTAGCCAGAGTTTTAACACTGAATGTTTAAGTAATTTTTAAACACTTGGTTGTTTTTGCTCCAAACAAAATGACTCAGTTGTTATCAATATTAACGAGATTCTCACTTTCTAAATCACAAAGGTCAATCCTAGGAATGCTGGGAAAGGGCTGCAGCTTCATCAGTGCAACACAGTCCACATCCTTTATCTAGATCTG
>NW_015250882.1:0-511 GCF_001447785.1 Gekko japonicus | reverse complement strand
GGGAAAGCCCAGCGATTCCCTGGCCAGGAAGGCTGATCCTGTTGCCCGCCAGTCTTAGAAGGACTGGACCCTGGGGCCCCAGAGACGGGGCCCCACCCCTTCTCTGAAGAAGAATGAAGCCCCCGATTTTCGTCACGCACGCCACCTTTGCGCTTTGACTTCTCCCTCTAGTCCCTCTTCTGCTGGCCTTTGCAAGCTGCCTTCTTCCAGGGCTCCCATGCCTCGCGACTGCTGATTCCGCCAACCCCCGAGGCAGGTGTGAAACCACCTGACCTCCCTGAGTCCAATTGGAGCTTCTTCCTAGCAAGGATACCTCAGTCACCCCCATCTGGGCCTTTTGCCTCCAGTGAACTTAGAAGGGTGGCGCTCGGTTCAGGGGCTGCTCATGCTCAGAGGCACTCTGGTCTTCATCGCTGGTTTATTATCCTGTTTGGGGGCTCTTGGCTGGCGAGCCTGCTGAGCGTCAGTCCCCCCTCCAGCCGTCTAACACTGGCTGCCTGTCCCCTCCAGC
>NW_015250881.1:0-511 GCF_001447785.1 Gekko japonicus | reverse complement strand
AAAGAATCCACATGTCCATTTGTCCTCCTGCCACACACAACAAACAGTATTCAGAAACTTCCCTTCCCTGAGCTCAGGAGGCTTTTTGGCACAGCCGCCACGCAGCCGAGACAGGCCTGTGTACACGTGCAGATTCCCTTTCTGTCTGAGCTCTGTTCTCTCTCTCTTTCAAAGTCAAAGGAGTTACAGATGGTACTCCCACCTGTCTGTTTCTCAACCAAAACATTCCCTGTAGCTTTTGCGTTTTCTTTGGATGTTTCCAAAGCTGGGTTTTTGTATTACTTCAGCAGTGAACGCTCCCCCTCCCCATGTCTGTCACACATGAATAGGTGAAGCTGCCTTATACCAAGGACAAGAAGTGAAGAAAGAGTGCAAAAAATGTGGGGGTGTCTTTTTTCCCTTCATGACTTTATAATTTCTGGGAATTTTTCTTCCCCCCCCCCCCCGGGGTCTGCCACTTCACTTTCACCTCAGCATGGTGCAGCGGTTAAGAGTGGCAGCCTCTAATCTG
>NW_015250880.1:0-511 GCF_001447785.1 Gekko japonicus | reverse complement strand
CCCCCCCCCCCCACGGGAGAGCCTTGCAGAATATGTTTCTTCTCCTATCAGCAGTAAGAAGTGATACCTCCTAAAATTCTCCTTCTTCATTCCTTGTGGTTCTGAGCTGACTTATGCAGAGTTATGCATCAAGAGGAGCCCTCATTGCCCACGCACGAAGCAAGAAATAAAAATGGGAGAATAGGGTTGGGTTAGGCTATTTCCTGTCCCTGATGCTCTTCCGCCCATGAGAATAGAGGCCTTTATCCAATGGGGCAGTCAGGTTCAATGCCATTTTATTGCTGAGAAATGAGCTCTCCCTTGTGCGTTTCAGAAACAGGGAGTGCTCGATGTACAGCGGCAGCTAGGAGTCTAAAAGTGTTCCAAAAGTCATCCCTTAGCAACAGCATAATTAGACACACAACATGCCATATTGCCACATTCGGTGGTGCCGAGATTTAAGACTAAATGAAGCAATCCTCAAAGGTGTTAATCTGAAACCCAATTATAAAGCTCGAAGAAGGGAGGGAGC
>NW_015250879.1:0-511 GCF_001447785.1 Gekko japonicus | reverse complement strand
CTGACACAGAGGCAGGTATTAAGTAATAAATCCTTGGGTAAACTTGTAGTTTTCCCTGTACAGAAAGAAAAGTGTTTAGGAGCATGCTCAAAGCAGCAAGGTGTAGGTTTTTTTTCTTATTTGAGTTTAACCACAACATAAAATAATGGACTGATCTTTAAAGAATACTGTGTGCGTGTCCATGTACAATTGACATTGGCCTCGATCCAGTGTCAGGAGCACAAAAGACCTGTCATTGTGTATAATGAACGGGCTGTAGTCTTATCGCAGGGGTGGATAACTTGACTTATCAGTTGGGTCTTGGAGTCTGAAGGTAAACTCTGCAGGTAGGGAACACATCATTTAAAGTGAGGGTGTTACAAAATGATGAATGTTGGTGCAGGGAAGGGAGGGTGCATACCAAAGTCACTCTCAAACTGCAAAACTAAGGACTTCGTATATTTTGTTTCAGCACTTGTTAAATAATAAATTGCTCCCTGACCACTAGCAAATATGTACTCCCTTTTGCACA
>NW_015250878.1:0-511 GCF_001447785.1 Gekko japonicus | reverse complement strand
ACAAAAGCTCATACCCTACAATAAATTTTTAGAAATTGAAAATTTTCTGTAGAAAAATTAAGCACTAGGAAAATTTCCAACTTGCATCACTGACCTTACCACTAAATCATTTTGTTAATGGACAGCTTTCCCCTCTATTCTGCCTGCTAAATGAGTACTATTAATGTGGGGGGGGGGATAGCTATTAAAATAAAAACCAATTAGGAGAGCGTTGCTTTTGTTTAATCGTAGTGATTTTCATGGTGTGATTTTTCAGCTTTAAAAAAACCACCCGGCTAACCGTTTCCCAGACAAGGAATTGCATATCTCCTATTCTTCTACTAGTGGGTCTCAGGGCGGTCTGACGAAAGTAATAGCCCAAATTTAAAACAAACAGAAAGAGGTAGTTAGCTTTGAAAGAGGTCATTATTCATCTTTGGAACTTCTTACTAAGTGAAGAGCTAGGCATTTATTTGTACAGAAAAAAATCAGTTGACTTAAGACATCTGGGTATATGTCTACTGAGGTGGAA
>NW_015250877.1:0-511 GCF_001447785.1 Gekko japonicus | reverse complement strand
GTTGAGAGATGTGCAGTTCCTGAAGAGAAAGAACAGAAGCGCTTGTGAAGTGACAGTTCCCTACAAAGTCTCAAAAAAACCCACAAAAAACCCACTTGCTAGAATGAGAAGATGTCAGGACCTTTATTCATCTCCTTCTCTCCCCCCCCACTCCCCACGTGCCCTCCGGCCATTCTCGGGAAGATCCAGTCCAGGGCTCTTGATTTCTGCTGCCAAGCAGTGAACTGCTGTGTTCCTCTCATCAGCTTAATGGGTGTCGACTTAACTATTAACTATCCTAGCCTGAAGGCTGAGAGTGGATTTTGACAATCTCCTGTGTTAGATGTAAGGGAGCTTGCAAAGAGACAGATTAGCTACCCTGCTAGAGCTCTGTCTGTTAGTGCCTTCTCTCATTACAAAGCGGCATCCTTCTTCCAGAAAAGTGCAAAAAACACCCAACCCCCCCCCCAAAAAAAGCATTCTTCACACTGTGAAGGAAAAATATAATCCATCTGGGTTAAAATGTGGGAAG
>NW_015250876.1:0-511 GCF_001447785.1 Gekko japonicus | reverse complement strand
TTAAAAAAAAATCTTGCTCTGGTGTGGACAGCGATTCCAGCTCTCCTCTCGCCCTTTTAGCATTCTAAGTGGTTTGTCTGACTCCATAGAAATGTAATAGCCAGGCAAGGAGGTGTTAGAGCTTGGAGCACTGGGGATAGCATTTCTACCATTTGGGAAATTAAACTATGGAATCCTTAGGATGTGCCACTCTTTCTTCATGCAATGCAGCACCGTTCTCAAAATACAAGTTTGCCGGGAAGCAATTAAGGTGTAAATTAATAAACAGTGCCTTGGGCAGTGTTGTATAACTCCTTTTGGGCTCCGGCGTTGTGTGTGGATTCCTTTGGGAGATAACTTGCTCCCAACTTCTTGTCCTCCGGAGCAAGCACACTAGCATAATGCAGACATGTCCTTTAGAACATTGCATTAACTTGGCAGAACTATGAAGTCAGTCGATAGTGTTCTGACTTTGAGCTTTGATTCTTGAAAGCTTTTATACTCTGAACATCTTGTTGGTCTCTAAGGTGCT
>NW_015250875.1:0-511 GCF_001447785.1 Gekko japonicus | reverse complement strand
AACAGAGGCTGCCACCCAGCTGAAATAGGCCCAAAGGAACTAGTTCTGGGATTGAGCCAGCCCAACCAGGACTGTACCCCAGTGGGGAAATTGGTAGTAGGTAGAGACAGTGTGTGCCACCACGGCTGTCCAGTTGGAAGGCTGTGGCTACCAGTGGGGACTTGGCAGCCTATGGGTGCCTTGGTCAGGGCTGATGTGTGGGGGTATAGCCTGACAAGAAGTAGAGGGGATAAGAGCCCAGGCTAAAGGAGGGATGGGGAAGATGGGGGTGGCAGATGCCAGGTCAACGGCAAAAGCAGTTCAGCAGCAGAAGGTCGAGGAGGAGCTGGTGGGAGAAGGAACAGTTAGGAGCTGTTAACCAGACCAGATGGCCCCTCCTCATAAAGAAGTTGCCCTCTGCAACCTAGGCTTGGATGCCTTCAGAAAGGGGTGGCACAATATAGCACAAGCACCTGTAAGTTGCCAGTATGCAATAAAAACGTTATAGCATTGTGATGGATCCTGGAAATTA
>NW_015250874.1:0-511 GCF_001447785.1 Gekko japonicus | reverse complement strand
GCACCTGAACGGAAGAGAAGGGAGCGTAATTACTTGCAAGAATCAAAAGAACCCTGAATTCTTTGAGCAGGAAAGCTACCTTGTGCAATGTCACCACAACAAGAATACCCTTACAGAAATTATATGAATTATGCAAATGTTTTCAAAAAGCAATTAAAAAGCCAAGTCCACAAATCCATTGAACCAGAATACCTGGAACTAAGCAGTTTCGCCGCATTTGAAATCAATGAGAATACATTGGCTTAAAACCAAGAATCTCAGACTGTACACATTGGAAAAAAATTAGTCCTCTCTTTGCAAACACTGGAAATAGCAGCAGAGCCTCCTGTGTGTGGTAAAAAGATACTGGCAGCACAATCCATCAGAAAAATCACCCAAGCCCCATTGAAACTAATGGAGGTTGTGCAACTTCCTATCTGAAAAGGAACAGGAACACACACCTTTACACTGTGCAGGGCCAGAAGGTGTCCATGTGCAATGGTGCTCTTGGGTAACCTATCTGCCCCCCCCC
>NW_015250873.1:0-511 GCF_001447785.1 Gekko japonicus | reverse complement strand
CTGCATCCATTTCATTATGTTAATTTTCAAATACAAAAGCTCAGTGATTTACAAAATGCAAAACTGTTCCTTAACAGTCTCTCAGTTGTTTTTTTGTTGGAATTTTGCTTTTAGTTGAGTTATACTTAACTTTCTAATGCATGGCAGTAAGCAAATATATACCAGTAAGTAAATACCCAGTATTTAAGTATCCACTATGAGTAAGCCAATTGTTAGTTGCCAATGTCAATGACATAAAATTTTTATGAAGACAATTGGAAGGAACTCTTTAAAAGAAAGGTACACCTGTTCCTATAGATACCTCCATAAAAAGCATGAGAAAAAATTATAGGGGGCATGCCCCTTTAAAAAATTAATAATTCACAACACGTTTCTTTCCAGATTTACCATAATACCATTCAGATGGCACATTTTTGTGCTACTGTAAAGGAAAGCCCATGCCACACGTTGGGTTTAATCCAGCCAGTTTTTTCAACCAATCTGAAACATTCCCTCCATACTATACCCCCCC
>NW_015250872.1:0-511 GCF_001447785.1 Gekko japonicus | reverse complement strand
ATGTTTAACACAAATCAGCTACAGCAAGTGTAGCAAGTGCTACAGCATTTCAGGAAGGTCAGTGCAACACGAAGCGACTCCGACTGCTTCTGGCATCACCGCGAAGGGAGTCATTTCATTATGAGGCTTGTAAATCACATTTCTGCCTGAAGCATAAAGACAGAAATAGCTCAATAATCTAAAACAGCATCATATTAAATAAATCCATTGCATGCAGCAGCAAGTCTGAATACTAAAAGCTGGGGGTGGGGGAGGTGTTCCCTACCTGATGCTTAAAAGTTACAACCTGGTGAACCTCTGAGTTTCTATTATGACATTTTGGACACACCCTTGCAGGGGAGTGTAACTCCTTCCCATCCCATTTTACCTTCTCAGGAACCCCAGTGGACGGGATGAAGACCGCCCCCCCCAATGGGCCTCATGGACCAGTGGACAGTGGCACCCAGCTGTCTCTGACTTCAGCCCAACACTCTGTACACAGCACTGTGGCTCAGCGGTAGAGCATCTGCTT
>NW_015250871.1:0-511 GCF_001447785.1 Gekko japonicus | reverse complement strand
GCGATGGAAAGCTAATTGCTCTGCCTGCCTCCACAGTTCATATCCATTGAGCTGGGGAGTGGGGGCAGACTGCAAACCTACTTGTTCTTCAAAAATATTCAACTAATAAACTGCCATTTTGCAATGAACTGTACATTAAGTTTGAAATAAAGTTAAAACTTATATATACAACATTTACATTGTGTTGTTGATGACGTAAAGAAACTGCTGGAGAGAAATTTGCTAGTTAGAGAGAAACTGGTTTCTTCAGCTCTTATTTGATTGGTGGCTTCATACAAGAAATAAAGAAGTACACACTTTATATCTCAAGAAAGAAATGACATATATTTTTAAAATAAATGAACATTTAGCAGAGTCATGTTTTCTAAAATTTCTTATGGTTTGTGTTTGATTAAACAATACATATTTAAGTAATTTAATACCCTGATGTCCTCCCTGGCTGGGATGCAAACCAGTTCACAATCTAAATAAACAAGCAAAATGTAATTAATGAACAAACAACACAAAAAGA
>NW_015250870.1:0-511 GCF_001447785.1 Gekko japonicus | reverse complement strand
CTCCTCCTCCTCCTCTTCTTCTCTAAATCTGTTTTGAGTTCCAACTATGAGGAGAAAAGGAGGATAGAAATAAATGCAAATGTATTGTCTTTTACTCACCAATGGGTAACCATTGTCAAGTCCCCATTCTCGCTTCCTCCAGTAGGTCTGATTAGGACTAAAGGTGGTGAAATGTCTAGGCCAGGTTTAAACCCCAGAACCCCTCTCTACAGAAAGGAGCACTTAACTGTAGAAAACGAAAAGGCTGAGGAAAAGGAGGCACAATACTGAGGCAGAATTAAGCCCCACCATCTCTGGCTGAAAAAAACCTAAGGGAGCCAAAATAATCCCAGTTCTGAATGCGGAGACGTCAGAAACTCACCTTATGCTCAGAGGGCTATTCCCTGACTCCTCAGTAACAGACACGTCTACATACCTGGTATAGGGAAGGGGTGTAAATATCTAGGCTTGAGGGAGTGATTTGCAGGCAGGTTTAACTCAGTAATTCCGTGCGCCTCGGTGTTTAGTCATG
>NW_015250869.1:0-511 GCF_001447785.1 Gekko japonicus | reverse complement strand
GGGATCTGTGGCTTGGTGGCAGAGCATCTGTCGTGCCTGCAGATGATCTCAGGTTTAATCACCAGCATCGCCAGTTAAACCATTCAAGTAGTAAAGGATGTGAACAGAGCCCAGAGAGCTGCTGCAGAGCCCAGAGAGCTGCTAACCCATACAAGCTACCTTATACTGAGTCCAACCTTTCGTATATCGAGGTCAGTATCATCATCTGCTCTAAGGTAGCTTGTATGGGGGTGTGTTTTCAGGTAACATATCATAGGAATGTATATGTCCTTTTTTTGTTTCTTTTATGCAGATTTGTCGTTGGTATTCCGGACTCATTTGTTTCCTTTACAGTACTGCTTATGCTATTTATATGCAACTGATACAAAAATGAGCATTAATGGTCAAATTTATATTTATATCTATTTTCCCGCAATGGGACCTCAAAGCAGCTTACATTGTCCTCTCCTCCATTTTGTCCTCCCGGCAAGCCTCTGGGGTGTGTTAGGCAGAGAGGGGGTGACTGGCCCAA
>NW_015250868.1:0-511 GCF_001447785.1 Gekko japonicus | reverse complement strand
TCTGACCAGGAACTGAGAAGTTCTGGCCTATAAATTAACATCACCACTAAGGAAAAACGGAACAAACCTAACAGTGAAACTAAAAAACCTACTCTTTTAAAAACATAAAAGAGCTTGTCCTCAAAAGATGCTATGTGCGTTCTTCTCTTCATACCATTCATCACACCGTACAGATGCTCAGAAATTCCACTCAGTGTTGCTAGTGATAGGTTTTATTTCCTGTTCCACCAACTTTGTGCAGTGGCAGAAGCCTGAGCTGACAGGGTCAAACTTTGATAGTTCAGCTCACAAGTCTATATCTTTACATGCTGTTTCCAGAGGTAGTGCTGCTGGGATTCAGTAGACAGTTGGTACACTGACACAGCTGCCTTGATTATTTTGTGAGTTCTGAGACTCAGTTTTGATTATGCTACTGTGCTAGTTTACAAAGTGTGTTCGAGGAAATCTAATGTGGTTCCTTCGAAGTATGCTTGAATTCCTCAGTGAGGACTGAATGGGTTAGCATATGTAA
>NW_015250867.1:0-511 GCF_001447785.1 Gekko japonicus | reverse complement strand
CTTCTTTTTCTTCTTCTTCCTCCTCCTCCAACAAGCCTTGGGGGAACATGAGATGGAAACGGGAGATCTAATGGATGTCTCCTCCTGCAAGTGAGGGGAGGGGCTCCTCAGAACTGATGCTGAATCCTTTACTCAAAGGGGGGCTTTAGTGTGTGGCTTCGATTGCGCCACTTCAGGGGACTGCTCATGCTTAGAGGTTTTAGTTGCAGACATCTTAGAGCCCAAACGTTCCAACTTTAGTTTTTCCTTTTACAGGTGGTCCCAAACTGCTGTGCTGCTTGAAACCGAGGGTGGCCTTGGAACCAAGGGAGGAGCGGCTGGAACCGAAGGATGCCGAGCTTGCCTTTGAGATCAGGCAGAACCGGCGGGAGGTGGAGTCTTTATTGTCGGTGTTTGTGTTGGAGCCAAGAGCGCCGACTCTCGAGGGGCAGCTGGTAATGTAGACGCCTTGTCATGTCAAGTGTGAATTGTTTGTTTGCACACCAGGCCCACAGCCCCCTGGTGCTCGTCC
>NW_015250866.1:0-511 GCF_001447785.1 Gekko japonicus | reverse complement strand
AAAATCCTCAAGAGATTCTTCTCTTGTTTTCAGGATGCTCAGCTGTTCTCTCTCTGTTTTCTTGGAGAGATCTATCTATATTTACATGATGGCTTTTCCTTCAATTGTCAGTCTGATTTCCGCATTTGCACATGTGTGGCTGCACTGCTTTGATTAAAGACACTCCTCAAAATACTGCAATTACTTGTACTTTTAATTTTTTGAAAGCAGCAGCTGTTGCCATTTTTTTTCAACTGCCATGATCAGCAGCGCTATTGGGGAAGCTGAATGTCGTTAGTTGATCAGTTATCTAGAACGCATTTCTTTCTTGGGAAGGCAGTGTGATTAACGTCTATAAGATAGGTCCAAGAATCTGGAGATATCCTGCCCTTCCATGTTGTGCAACAAATAACCTTTTCCCACTGTTCATGTCATCGGGCATTTTAGCATATAATATTTTCTCCTTAGTTCCAACGGACAAAATGAGAGATGTGGCTTTGATAATAAAACTGGGAGCAAAAGGGAGTGGCCA
>NW_015250865.1:0-511 GCF_001447785.1 Gekko japonicus | reverse complement strand
CATATGAGACAGCTGTGGCACATCGCTCGCTTGGAAGGATCTTTGTTCCAAGCGTCCATCCCTTTATGGACCTTGCCTAGCTTAACAGCAAAGGGGAGGAGCTGCGATCCAAGAGGTCCCCGGTTCAAATCTCGCCCTAGCCTTCAGCTCACTAGGTGGCAAGCCACTCTTTCTCAGACCACCCACGGTCGGCAAGGTGAGGCCAGTGATAATGCCGGCCAACCTCGAAGGTGTGCTGTGTTAAGGATTACAACAAGAGAACCCACGTGAAATGTTTTCAACCCTGGAAATGCCTCAGGACTCTAAGCAGGGTTCGAACCACAGGCAACTGGTCGCCCGAGGGCTCTTATTCAACCCGTGCAAAAGCATATTTGCAAGTCTGATTCAGTAACTGAGATCCTCAGGATTAGGCTGCTATCCATCCGAAACGACTGCCGATATTAGTATTCTATTCTCACCGTACAGGTAAGCCTTGGCTAGTGTGCAGCTCTGCCAAGGTGGTCCGGAGGCT
>NW_015250864.1:0-511 GCF_001447785.1 Gekko japonicus | reverse complement strand
TCCATCATCCTTTTTTCCATTGCTTCCATAGCAGCTTTTGTTGCCATTCTTGGAGTTGATGTGGAACCTGTCCTCTGTCTAACAACTGGTACAATTGCAGGATCTGGGCCAGCTCTGGGTCTGGTGCGTCTGGTCTCCGTTTTGGCTGCTCTGTTGGTGTCTGCAGTCTCTCAACTGGATAGACTTATTCAAGTTCTTAAGCACCAACAGGCAGATTCCGGCTATTTTCGCCTTTCAGAGCCTCTCCGTACATCTTCAAAAAGCAATTTTCTTTTTGTCCTCCACAAAATGTCGGGCGCGACTTATCGATGGTATTAGAGGGTAGAGTAGGTCAGTTTCAGTTCTTCAGCCGGTCATGCGCATACGGTCACATCCGGTCCGTCTTCTTACCGTTCCGATCTACTTCCTGCCACTTATGGCCCGTCTAGGATCTCCGCTGTTTGTTATATCGATCGGAACACATCTTCTGGTCCCCCGACCCTCTACTCTCGCGATGCAGTTCGTCAGTTTC
>NW_015250863.1:0-511 GCF_001447785.1 Gekko japonicus | reverse complement strand
ACACCAGACTCTGGAAAAGCTCCTGCCCCCAAAATCTGGCTGGTCTCCAAGGAGCTACCATACTTGAGCCTGTTCTACTGGACAGACCAGCACATTTGCCCTCTGAAACGGCTCAAACCCCAGTCTCTCCTTCGGCACACAATCTCCCTTGTCGAGGGTAACAGAGCCTGAGCCCCTTGAGCCCCTTGAGGGTTGTGCGACCCCCACGCACACGACAAAAGAGGCATTGGCGCTAGCGGGCAGGTGGCAACGTGCGGGGCCCGGCCACTGAACCCGTCCCCAGAGACGTCACGCCAGCCCTGCATAATATCGCCTCTGTTCAACCCCGGGTGTTTGTTAGGGAGTCTCCACGGCAACTCGGGAAGGGCCAGAGAGTCACTCCTGCGCCCGGGCAGACGTGGGAAATCTGCCTGGGAGGCTGGTGACTCACGGCTGGAGGTGCCAGGAAAAAGCGTGTTCCCCTCAGCGGAGGATCTTGAAGAGAGGGAGGAGGCTGCTGCTGCTGCTGCTG
>NW_015250862.1:0-511 GCF_001447785.1 Gekko japonicus | reverse complement strand
GCCTCGAGTCCCATTTCGGGGAGAAGGAGTGGAATATAAATTTAATAAATAAATAAATTGGGGCTTTTTGATTGACTGAAAGCCATTGCGTTTACATACATGTGTGAGGTATTCTAATTCTGTAGGGTATGAGGTGAGACTTTGCCTTCCTCTCTCCTCCGAATGCCTGCTCCATTATGCCAAATTTTCCCTTGCAGTTGCACTTGTCCAATGCTATGACACCCCCACCTTTTCACTTTTCCGAGCAGCTCCTTTCTCTCTCTTCCCCAGCTTTTAAAATTTGTATAGATGTATTCTGACCCAGCCTAGAATGCAGAGGAACTGAAAACCTGTCATTTTCACACAATGTGTGCCTATATATATTTCTAGAGTTAGCAGCACAGTACTTATAGTCTTTCCCCTATTAAAAACAATTAACTACACGAATGAATGAATGAACGAATGAACAGACATCGTGTAGTGCTTCTTTTACAAATTTTGTTTCAGGCATGATTCAGCATATATTAAGATT
>NW_015250861.1:0-511 GCF_001447785.1 Gekko japonicus | reverse complement strand
TTATTGGTCTTAAAGGTGCCATTGGGCTCGAACATTTCCCCTGGATATTAGTCTCTATCTGTGGTGCTACTTCTGCTTTGCCAGTTTACATCCTTTAATGATCTTTTCTCTAATGGCTTTCGTAAATTGTGGTTTGCGTGTCGGACAGGTATCTGGGGGACCCGAGTTCAGATCCCTGTGCTGCCCTGGAAGGTTCCTGGGTGACCTTGGGCCAGCCATGTGCTCTCAGCCTGCCCTACCTCACAGGGTTGTGGTGCGGATAGTAATGGGGGAGTGGAGAAGGATGGAAGCCCCGTTGGGGTCTGTGTGTGGGTGAGAAAGGCAGGCTGTTAATAGAGTGAGTAAATAGCTTTTATAGAACGCATCAGTACAGATGGGTGAAATCAACTCTGTAAGGCTAAAGCACTTGTGTTAAATCAGTAGTAGTTAATAAGTACCATTGGATTTTTTTAAAAAAAAAAACCTTAGAAGTCAGTGGAGTAGATGGAGGAAGGGAGCCACTGGATCACGT
>NW_015250860.1:0-511 GCF_001447785.1 Gekko japonicus | reverse complement strand
CCTTAATCTTTCCACAATTCACCTTGTTATAGCACTTTTTATATGCAGACTTCACCAAAATCATGTAGATTTGCCCACATTCATTTATTTTTGCTCAAGTTCTTTTAGTGGGTGCATGTTAAGAAGTAAATATAACATAAATTTATAATGAAACAAGCTGCAGTCCTAGGACTGGTAAGCAAGTGTAATGGTGCTAAGAGTCTGTTCACAATATCACTCTGTGATAAATGCTTTTCTGCTTGTGAAAGCTCCTTGAAATGAAGGGGACATACAGGTCATTTGCTGTGAGGAGGTGCTATAATTCTATATACCACTATAAACAATTCTGTGTCTTGAGCAAGTGGCTGTAAAATGTTAGCTATTTCCCATAAGAATGAAGAACTGCTACAAACTAAGGTCCATCCAGTCCAGCATTCTTTTCTCAGTAGGGCCCAGCCTGTTGTCTCTGAGCATCCACAAGTAGGACATGGAGACATTGTCCATCTGTGTTGGTTGTCATCTGCATGTGATA
>NW_015250859.1:0-511 GCF_001447785.1 Gekko japonicus | reverse complement strand
ACCCGGGGACCAGCAGAGGAGCGAGGTAGTGACGACACCACATGACCGACAGGGCCGCAGCACGGCACCTCGCCATGGAAAGCCCTGGGAGAAACGACCATCACTGACCCAGGGAGATGCGGCCACGCCAGCAGAGCACGGCCCCTTGGTCGGGCACCTCGGAGCTCTATCCCAGGAAGCGGCAAAGCGGATGCCGCTGAAGGAGGGCTGAGGACAGGCACGATGGGGAAACTAAGCCACAGCACCGGTGGCGCAGCCCCCGGGCTGACAGGACCACCACCGGCACACCCACAACCACGCCCGTAATGACAAGTAGGCGTCCGGGCTTCTCAAGGGGGGCAGGGACAGACCAAGAATAGAGGAGGCGGGGATTACAGGCGGCACTGGGAGCGGGGCAGGGTATAAAAGGAGAGAGAAGTGGTCGGGCCAGGGAGGAGGAAAGTGCGAAGGAACGAGACGGAGACAAAGAGAGAGCGAGAGAAAGAGAGATGGGACCAAAGGTGTTCTGCGC
>NW_015250858.1:0-511 GCF_001447785.1 Gekko japonicus | reverse complement strand
TTTTTTCTTTTGAGACAAGGATGGAGTGGGAAGAAATGCTGTCAAAAATGTAGAAGACACGCCGCTTGGTGTAACTAACCTCTTGAAATGAAGCATATCATTTCCGAAAATCTGCACAGATCTCCTTGGAGACATTAGCACATTTGCCAAAACAGAGAATGTCTCAGACAGATCTTTTAGAAATGTATCAGGATGCGTTGGCTTTGTAGACACTTTGTCCACAGGCATTATGAAAACAGTGTCTGCTTTTTCCTGGGGGTAATAGCCACCCTCATTTTAATCTCCTGAGCACCGCGGAAGTTAACTGGCTTCATTCTGACAGCAAGTGCAACTGAAATAATTGGACTATTATTTGGGCACTACATTGACTGGTTCAGGTTTATGAGAAATAATTGTGTGCATTTCCACTCCCCCAACCTCCAGTACTGCACCAGTGAAATCGACATTCTGTGATAAGAACTAAGCACATGAAGGGCATGCTGTTTTAAAACTTTGGGTTCTGAAAAAAAGT
>NW_015250857.1:0-511 GCF_001447785.1 Gekko japonicus | reverse complement strand
CACACTTAACCACTACACCAAACTTAGCCAGTGGTATGTCCAGAAATCTGATATAACTTTCTAAAAGATATTAGTGATGTGAACAGCAAACGCAGAGAACTGAAGTCACTCAGAGAACCAAAGTCACGAGTCCTTCCGAGCAGGATGGGGTTAACTGGTATACTAAACAGACGGCCATGTACAGCACCGGCTAAGCAGGGTTTCCTGCTGCACTGCAATTATCTTGGAAATCTCAGGGAGTTTATCAACATCCTCTCCTTGCAATTCCCTTCTGCTCCAAACACAGTGGCTAAACTACACAGCTGAGGTGATCACAAATTGCTATGTAGTCAGCAGCAAGAAAAGCTGGGGAAGTGATGCTATTGCCAGCATGATGTGCAAAACACTATACAAGGCTTCGGAGGTAGGAAAGCAATAAGGATAAGAACAAAGAACATCTTAAGTCCAAATCTTATGCACAAATTTCTGTATGTGGTGAGTGCTGACAGGGAACCATGTAAGCTGCTTTGGG
>NW_015250856.1:0-511 GCF_001447785.1 Gekko japonicus | reverse complement strand
GCAGGGTATAAAAACCTTTTCTTCTTCTCTTCTTCATCCCACCTCCCCCAATGCTTTATTCCCAACCACAGCAAAGCCCAGTACATGAGCTTGCATGAGGATCCCGCCGCTCCACTAAGAATTTTAAGTTTCAGAGTCCTCATGGCATGGATCTTTAGCACGGTGTAACATAAATATTAACAACTTCCTAACCCTCGCATGGAGAGCACTTTGAGAGCCAGGACAGCCTACCCTGGGAAACACGGCCTGTGTGTTTGCCAAACTGAAGCAGGAAAAGTTCTGCATCCTACAAATCCCAATTCAGCTCTGGGGGAAAACTGCAATCTTCATAATTACAAAAATTAAGCGTTATCTCCCCATACTGTTTCACCAATTCAGGTTTCCACTAGTCGCGACTTGTTTCCCCAAGCTTTGGGAAGTAGTTTTGCCAAATACCCCTCTTCGCTTCCATGTTGGCAACGTAGTATGGCTTTATGAGAATGCAATCGAGGCTGAACAGCCAGACAGGCAC
>NW_015250855.1:0-511 GCF_001447785.1 Gekko japonicus | reverse complement strand
TGTTGAGGTTCACCTGTGTTTCGTTTAATCATTCAAAGTCAGTCGCACTGCAAGCAAAACAGAGGCTTTCAATGCACGTGCATATCTCTTTGTAATTACATCTAATCTTAGAACTATATGAATTGTATCCTTCATATAAAATTGATTGATACTTGCAGGAGATCAATCATTTCCTATCCTTCAATATCTCTGATGCCTTACCAATAACGAGACTCGAAGGCTTAAATGATTTACGCAAAAAACTCGAAAGCCATAAAGATCAGATGGAGGACCTTATGAAAGCATCTCAGGGTAAGAATTTGAGATCACCTGTGCACGCTGTATATTGTAGCCTTAGTATTGAGACTGCTGTTAGTAATGCTGTTTCTAAGAAAATAAATTCTATACTAAGTAGCTGTCTCCGAGGTTGGGGACCACATAATGCAGCCACCATTATGGAACAAAGCTGGTCGGTGCCTGATGGGAGAGCTTCTTTGAGAAAGCACTGACTTACATCATTAAAAGGATTAGA
>NW_015250854.1:0-511 GCF_001447785.1 Gekko japonicus | reverse complement strand
TGGAGCACAGAGGGACTTACTTCCGAGTAAACGTGCCCAAAGAAAGGGCGCTGTCGGCTGTCAAATAAGCAGACGTCGTCCGCCCGCCATGCACGTCCGCAAGATGCAAAGATTTCGAGGCCGGGAGATTAGCTGCAGGAAGCCAGGCCAGAGTTGCAAGCGCAGCGGCCGCTTCAAGATGGAGCGCTTCTGCCCTCCCCCCCGGGACCTGGACGCTGACCGCGGCGTGCTCCTACAAACGTGTCCCGCCGAAGCGGCGGCCCGCTGTGCATATTTACCCGAAAGCAAAGCACCGCTTTGCAAATGGGTCGCGCCCTCTCCGGCGCGAGTTGTGTGGGTTGGTTGTGCAAAACGGAGACGTGGCAAAGGGCTGGTGCAAACCCCCGGGCCATTCCAGCAGCCAGGCAAACCATTCCCGGGCGGTTTCTCTCCACGCCCGCCCCCCAGCCGATTCTCCTTCAAGCGGGAAGCGGGATTTTTTAAAAAAATCCTTATTATCATTTATTTATCG
>NW_015250853.1:0-511 GCF_001447785.1 Gekko japonicus | reverse complement strand
GCTAGCTTTTTACATATGTGCATACTCACCCACATCCTTGTAGAATAGCTGCCCCACTAGCAGGCAATCGTTAGAATAGACATTTAGATCCTTCATAAATTGTATAAACCAGTCATAAATAAGTGCTATATTTCAATGAAACCTTACCCTTCAGCTTTCACCAAGCTAACATTAATTATGTTAATGGCTGCCAACATATTTACACATGCACAGTTTTGCAAAAACTCAATGCAAAATGACATGGACCAAAGAGACCAAATTATCAGTTCACGTTTGTTTTCCACCTTGGAACAAATGTTGAATAAGCTGAATGTGTTCATGGTGAAATTTGCAGCATTGCTAACCTACAGTCAAAATTCCAGTCCACATCCTCGTTTTCATTTACCTTGACTATTCTAACATCTACACAGTTGGCCATTGCTTCTCATATTCAGTCAATTCAGCATAGCTCAACTGAAATCTCCCCTCTCTCTCTCCTCTCTCTATGATCTTCATGTCACCCTTTGCTTTA
>NW_015250852.1:0-511 GCF_001447785.1 Gekko japonicus | reverse complement strand
GAACAATGTTTTACACATAGCTGCCTTGAGAGCTTGCTTCTCTTGGTTAAGATACATTAACTGGAATCTGGCAATTTCCACACAGAGGTTTGGCATCCGCATGGCAGTGGAGTTACTTTGGAGCATCCACATGACATCAACCTCTAACCGTCCAAATTTTACCCTACTTCGCTCTGAATTTTTTAACCAAATTTTACCCTACTTTCCAACACCTGGTTTTATAGGACCTTTTCAGAACAATTGTAATGAAAGTACATTTCCGCACTGTGTGGGTGGGAAGGGGCACATTTATGAAGGCCCTGCACATACCAGCATAATTTTCCTTTTCTCAGCCCCATGTGGTTGCTGTTTCGTCTCCCCATGCCATCACAGGACGTTTAGGAAGAGCTTTAAAAAAACCAGTAAGTGCTACATTGTTATGATGAGGGAATGGTAGCCACTGGGGGCTGAGACAAGGAAAGGGCACAGAAAACTGCTGTGTGGACACTTCATAGCCCAAGGAGAGCTACAT
>NW_015250851.1:0-511 GCF_001447785.1 Gekko japonicus | reverse complement strand
GGATATAAATGCAAATAATAAATAAATAGATGATGATGTCATCACACTGGGAAATGATGTCATCACACGGTCATCACACACTCTAGCATTCATAAATGACAGATTCGCAAGCAGTTCTCAATCTTTCACTTCTGCAGAAGTTTGTGTGAACTCTTGCCCAAGTGCAAGGACATGTTTGGTTTTCATTTCACTTTTCTCTTGTAATGTTCTGGTGCTGGATGTTAGACAGCCCTGTCATGAGCAGAAGACATCTTCTGCATGCAGGAGAGCACCTTGTAGATCCTTCCCAATGTGTTTGTAGTCATATTCCCCCCACCCCCAGCTTACGATGCAGGTTTTGGCAGTAGGAACTACAACAGAGGAAGGGAGGTAGAGAGAAAGTCATGGGTAGCAAGAGATGAATGTGTACAAATATAGTTCCATGTACTTAGGGGTGGTTACAGACAGTTTATGCCAAAGGTCTCTAAGAAAAGATGGATTTCAAACTTGAAAAAGTGAAGGGAAACTGAAG
>NW_015250850.1:0-511 GCF_001447785.1 Gekko japonicus | reverse complement strand
TCTTGTCTGCCCCGTTAGGCACTCATGTGGACAAACAGAACAAATAGAGCGAGAGATCCATGTCCTCGTCTGCTGCAGTTCCTGTGACTCATACAGCAACCTTCCTTTTCCCTAGTCTCAACAGTCAGGGGGCTTGTTGTTGCCTAGGGCTGGAAATCCTTTACGTAGCTCCAGGCCAGCCTTTGGAAGGAAGCCCTGCAAAGCTGGGTGGGGCATCTGCCCTATCAAGGGCAGACTTTCGGTGAAATCCCTGAAACGTAAACGGTCCAGCTGTACACAGGACGGCTGTCAATATCCAGGGGCCGTTCCTCAGGGTGACACTCTCCCTTTGGAAGCCCAGGTGTAGCTGCAGCTGCCAATGCAACGTAGAGGCAATCGGGCGCTCAGATGGCGGATTTCCCTACTTTACCCCCAACCCCAGTTGCCACAGTGCCCCCCCTGCCACCAGGGGACAATAACCCCCCACTCCGAGAATTGACAATAACAATAGGCCGTCTAGCAGTATATCGAT
>NW_015250849.1:0-511 GCF_001447785.1 Gekko japonicus | reverse complement strand
TCTTAACCACTGCACCAAACTGGCTCCCCTCTCCCCACATACTACAGTTCTAATCTGTCTCCAAATACCTAGGAATTAGGGTCCAAGACCTCCCAAAGTACATCTGATTGTCAGGACCTGGGGCAGACACACGGACTTCATAATGTGTGAACAGAACCTCAGATCCAGGTTTCCCATCTTGAATTAGAGTATTGCAAATAGCTCCAAAAAAGCTCTGAACAAAGGCAATTTGGTAATCCCCAGTCACTATTTGGCTTTGCTTCTCACATATCCCAAATGAAAACCCTGCCAAAGACAAGGACATCAGCTCAGCTCATCCTTGGGTTAGGATGAGGGTTGCAGCGCTTGCTTTTGGTGCCTGCTTGGCAGTTTTAGTATCCAAATTTACTCACACAACCTTCATTAGGAGAAGGCTAGGAAGTACTTCTCTTCCACCAGAGGAGAAAGTGAAGGAAATGTAGAGGTGACCCATCTGACTCAGATTGGTGTAGTGGTTAAGAGCGGTGAACTC
>NW_015250848.1:0-511 GCF_001447785.1 Gekko japonicus | reverse complement strand
CTAACTGAGCTTAGAGGGAACACTGCCTGCGAGCATGCTCTTTGCACACCATGCGTTTGCCGTTTCGACTGTGTCTCAAAATCCATTGCCAGCAGGTCATTTCCCTCCTGGAGTCTGATGCAGGCTAAGAGGGACAGGGTGGGGTGGGGGGGTCCTTTCGAGAGGGGACTCCCGGTGAGTTATTTAGCAACATCTCCCTACCTGGTCGGATTAATTAGCTCGCCCTCCCCGATCACGCTTCGAAGACAAGAAGGTGGTAGGTAATAAGTACTATTATCACACCAGGGGATTGATTCGCTGCCGCACGAGGCACATTTAGCCATGGGATACTTGCAATGAAAGAGAACCCAGAAGCCTTCTTTGTATCACAATGGGGGGGGGGGAGGAGGAATGCTTTTGTTCACTTTGCGGGGCAGGGAAAGGGTGGTAAAGACCCTCTCTGGCACAGAACCGGGGAGCAGGATGGCTCAGGTTTGACTTCAAGAAGGGGTATGCTTTTCTCACTCTGATC
>NW_015250847.1:0-511 GCF_001447785.1 Gekko japonicus | reverse complement strand
AAAGACCCCTGCCAACAGCAACAGATTCCAGACAAGAACTCTGAAGATTCCAGGAGTAATTGAATGTTACTCGATGGCATGTGGAGAGCTGGCAAGCCAGCGAGCAGTATTTTAGCCTGTCGTTATCCCTGTTCACTATAAACAGGATTTAAACACCTGTATTCCTAAATGGTATAATCCCAGGAAGACTACATTTTAAAAACCCATTCTAGAAACTGAGAACAGCTTCCAATGCCCAGCCTAGGTCCGACATAAAAAGAGTGGTCTTTTCCATTCTTCTAAAGAGCTTTCAACAGCCATGGAGCAACTCTAATCTGCTTCTGTGAGCAGAATTATTTCTGATAAATTCCTAGTTTAACAAACATATGTGTTTTAGTGGATTATTATACTATCTGCAATCCCCCTTCTCTCACATAGGAAAGAATGCCCACTCTAAAATGGTGCTTGTCATATGAAATTTTTATAGATGCATGCATTAAAATAGTAACAAAAAACTTAAAAGTCTTGCTGC
>NW_015250846.1:0-511 GCF_001447785.1 Gekko japonicus | reverse complement strand
CTGGCTGTTATGCATTGCTGGATTCAACCCAAAGGCAAAGACTTCATTTGGGAGGAGGGGGCAGCATTGGTGTCCCTAAGGACAGATGCTTCACCTAGGTATTGCATTCAGGATCACCATTTACATGACTTTGCACCAGCCATTAGCACGGAAGTGGCTTATGCAAATACCACCTCAGTGAATTAACATCAGAAGTTCCAATCATTGTAAGGCTTCAATTGCATGTATTCAAATAGGCAAAGAAACTGAAAAACAGGATGCAAGACTTATAATAAGAACTTTTAAGATTCATGACTAAATGAAAACCATTTTGAAAAATACTGACTTCATTCCTCACAATCAAATATTATGAACAGAAATTCAAATCATATTAGTTAAGATAGAATTTAATGTGGCTTCAAAGAAATCATGAGGAAGGTCACCAATAGAATGTTCTCTTTGGAAAGACTTGCTTCCCAGCTCTGGTCACTTCTCTACTATATTTATAAAGCTTCCTTCACTTATCTGTAAT
>NW_015250845.1:0-511 GCF_001447785.1 Gekko japonicus | reverse complement strand
GAAGCATAACATGGCTACATTTTGTTCTTTCTCTGCGGCTGACTTCCCAATTTATTAGGCTGCACATATTCCACTGTGTTTGTTGACCAAATGCCAATGAGAATTCGAGAAAACACAATTAGTAATTTTGCACCACTTTTCATGTCTCTATGGTAACAGCTGTAAATGATGGAAATATAAGATATGGCTGTATTAAATCAAATACAGGTACAAACCAAAATATGACGTTCCTTTAAGACCTATTAAGGTGGGAATGGGAGGAATAATAGCTAATTAAATGGAGGATTTAGAGAAAGTCATCACTGTATTCAAATATTTAGGTGCCTCCACACCCAACAGAAGAAAATATAGAAATAATGAATAATAATATATATTTTTAATAATGTTACTATGGAAAAATAAAACTATACAGAAGGATGAGTAATGTTGATACTCTGCAGTGAGTATGAAACAAGTTTCTACAGTTTTCTGTCTCATGAGGTATATAGTAATGGGTATGACCATGGCTGAG
>NW_015250844.1:0-511 GCF_001447785.1 Gekko japonicus | reverse complement strand
ATGCACTGGCTTAATGCAGTTCTGCAAAAAAGATGTTTACTATTTAATCCTTGAAAGTAAAGGACACATTTTACTTATTTGTTTAAAACATTTATATCCCACCGTATCTCTGCAGACTCCAGGTTGCTAACAAGGCAACACCATGTTGCAAAGGCACAAATGTAACAATCCAATTTATATTATTAAAAATACACAGAAATAAAAAATTCACAGAACTAAAAACAGACATAAATCTGCCAGAATACTATATCCTTCATTAAATGCTCTCTGAATAAAACTGTCTTATGAGCTCCTGAATATTGCAAGCAAAGGAACCCTCTGCACCCACTGTTGTAGGTCATTCCAAAAGACTGAACGCACTATGGAAACAAACCCACAATCCAGCTGCTATTGTATGAATAGTCCTAAGAGAAGGCACCATAATGAGAAGGCTGCCTGAAGAATGTAGAAGGTACACAGGAGTATACCAGGAAATGTGGTTCAGTAAATTTGAGAGCCAAAGGCTGTGAAA
>NW_015250843.1:0-511 GCF_001447785.1 Gekko japonicus | reverse complement strand
ATGATGCAAAATCCAGATGCATGACTTATCTTTCTCTGTTGAGATTTCAGTATGACTCAAAGCCAAAACTTCAATATTGCGCTAACAAAGAAGGCAGAACAGGGCAAAACCCACACCTAAAATGACAGAGTTATGTTCCATGCAGTGCAGATGGAGACAAACTGCTAGATGTAGATCAGGCATTATTGTAGGCACTGGCAGATTTTTCTAAATGCAAGTGACTATTTTAAACAATTGGAAGCCATTTTTCTGCTTTCATTTTCTTTGGAGACAAGGCTTTATCCTTTGAAATGTTAAAGGTTCTTATATTCAGTGAACAGTGCTAGGTGTGAATAACATTTTCTCTTATGACTGATTTTGGGTGGGCAAACTCTTCCCACTTTGTATTATTTTTCTTTGCACCCAACCCTCCATGTTCCTTCTGCAAAGATTTCTGCTTGATGGATTTGCATAATCTTGACACTACATAACAGGGTTTTAAGAAAATCAATAAAGTACGGTTGCAATTGTG
>NW_015250842.1:0-511 GCF_001447785.1 Gekko japonicus | reverse complement strand
CTGTTACTTGCATTTCATTCTAAAGATCTTTGTTGTAGTACCAAATCTGTTTCCTTGTTTGCTGGGAGATTTTGTTTGGTCACTTGCAAAAGCTAGCCGTAACCAATGAGTAATTGGTTGAACATTCAGATAATTACAACCTTCTGAAAACTTCCATTTAATAGTTATTATTGTTTGTAGTTACAAATTATTATTTCCACTGGTTTACTGCCCCGTTTTTCAGGTAACACAGTTAAACTTCTTTCTGGCACAAAATAAGAAAAGTTTATTTTTATATCAATTATCTGGCAAATGGAGAGAGTTTGCGAGAGTTCTTTTCTGTGACAGCTGGACATGAAATAACTCTCAGCAGCTGCCTAAGAAGAAAAAGCTTATTTTTCGTTCTATGAAGACAACATTTTAGCCTCCATTCTACTGCATGGGGCACAATATACTGCCACAGTTGGACTGCAGAAACATGTTCATTTACTCACTTCATTTGAACCCTGCCTTTCTCCCCAGTGGGGACCCA
>NW_015250841.1:0-511 GCF_001447785.1 Gekko japonicus | reverse complement strand
CCCTAATTTTTGGGTGGGAGGTCGTCATCCACAAATAAAAGAGACTGCAGTACTCGATGACCAAAAGCTGCATCCGTGGAATCGTACACATTAATCTTGTAGTGCCTGATGAAGATGGACAAGGAGGATCACGTGGCAGCTTTGCAGACTTCCTCCACTGAGGCCCTATTGGTGAATACCACATTTGTCACTGTGCTGCCTCAATGATCGAAGCATCATAACCTAGTCTAACGAACTTGCCCCTTTCAACCTCCATGAGGTTAAGCAGAACCACCCTGGATTGGGGTGTTGAATCGGACCTTGGATCAGCATGTCTTCTGAAACCAGGATGATGAGAGGAGGGGCCACTGCCATCTCCTGAAGAGGCGTGAACCATGGCCACCAAGGTCAATACGGTACCACTACTATGACCTCTGCCTGTAAAGCCCTTATCTTCCGAAGAAGCTTGGGGAGTACCAGAAGGGGAGGAAATGCATAGAGAGGTCCCGCAGGCCAGGGAGACAGAAGAGCA
>NW_015250840.1:0-511 GCF_001447785.1 Gekko japonicus | reverse complement strand
CCACCACCGCCCCCTGGAGTAATAAGGGGACCTGGCAAGTCGGCCTTGCATCCTGTTCACAGAGAGCAACGTGAAAAACCATGCCGCAAGGCTGCACCCCATTTTCAACAAACTTGAACTCAAAACTCCCAGGCTCTCTTCCAAATACAAATTTTTCTCCTGGATGCTGAGAAATGTCATTAATTCATAATAGTACTATATCATCAATCAAAATTTCTTTAGATACACATTTGTTAATTTCCCCATTTATATGCTGCTTCTCTCCCCAATGGGGACCCAAATCATGTTTCAACATTGGTCTCCCTTCTTCCATTTTATCCTTACATCGATGACCTTGTGGGGTAGGGTAGGCAGAAGAGAGTGTGCCTGGCCCAAGGTCACCTACATCAAAATAAGTTATCACAACACTCTTTGCCACAATTGGTGGTATTGGATGACAGGTCAGGATGCTGCAGTGAACAGGAAGAAACAGGAGAGCAAGGACCATTGTTAGCCAGCAAGGAGCTTTTTG
>NW_015250839.1:0-511 GCF_001447785.1 Gekko japonicus | reverse complement strand
TAGGGAAGGGATGCCAAGCATCTCTGATGAAGACGCTTGGTGAGATTGGCCCCAGGGAGCTTAAGGGTGGGAAGCAGCAGGCAGGAAAGACAGTCACCCACTGCATTGACAAGATGATCACTCTAGATGGGTGCCCCTCTTCTGTAGTCGAAGATGTCACCTTCTCCAGGCTTCTCCAGGATGAGTATCCCTGGTACATGGTCCCTACTCTCACCATGTTAACAGGAATGTGGTGCCCTCATTCTACAATATTTCCGGGGACTATGTGAAGGCACAGTTGTCCTGCAATTTGGGAGAACTGTGCCCTTTACATCCAAGATCTGGAACAGCTTGCCTACCTATCACTGTTGATGCACTGATGAAACCTGATGACATTCTGAGTGGGGAAACCGGCATTAGGCAAGGTGACATCCAGTGGGTCAGGTACTTCTTGTCTCTGCTCCACACCAGCATTCTCAACAAGGCTCACACAGCAAACATCTCTGCAAGCATCTAGAAGTTGGGGGGGGGG
>NW_015250838.1:0-511 GCF_001447785.1 Gekko japonicus | reverse complement strand
CTTCCTGACGTTACCATTGATGAGAAGGGATGTAACTTTCATGCCTGAGCAAAAGGGTAACTATTTACATTTTGAAGTTCATTCTGCTTTTGCTGAATTCATTACAGCTCCCATATTTCAACTTGACTTCAGTTTTATGGCATTGCTATGTGCAGAGATATGACATTTAATACTTGGAGTGATTAAAGGCACAATATTCCTGATTTCCTGCAAGAAGTCGCTTCCATTGTTCTGTTTATCCTGCCTAGGGAGCTCTCCCAATGTATTGTTTCTGCCTCATTCAGAGAATAAGAAAATAAAACTCTCGGGGAGATAACGTTCTCTGCAAATCTTCACAGAACAGCACATTGTTGCAGAGAAACGGAGCAGAGGGAGGCCGTATTGTGAGTTGACAATAAGTCATGCAGGTATCATATTCTTTATTTAACGATCACGTTGCTAAAAATATTAAGGCAAACAGTTAACGGACAAGGGGAGGGGCTGCTGCTTAGTGGAAGAGCCTCTGCTTTCA
>NW_015250837.1:0-511 GCF_001447785.1 Gekko japonicus | reverse complement strand
GGCAACTCTAGGCTGGTGTGTGAGCAACTGGAGAGAGCGGCTTTAGCTGTCAGGCGCATTGAAAGAACAAACACACCCAAGATGAATGTTTCAAATTTATTCTCTTCTGCCATCTCGTTGCCCTGGGATTTAATCCACACGTGTGTGTTTTTCATACCTTTGGGCCTCTCCTTGAGTTGTTGTTTTAAGTTTCCTAGCAAGTAATGCTGGATTGGCACAGCGACATCCCTCCGTGCCTGCGTGTGAGGAGCGCTTAAAAAAAAAATCTGAGGTGCCTCATACCTCAGTGATGTGCTAAGGAATAGCCCTGTGGGTGGCTCAGGGGTCAGGCAACCAGAGAAGAGTTTGCCTGTTTTGTTTCTGATGCGTCAGGCGACAGTTAAAATCACAGGGCCAGTTTTTTAAAAAAAAAACCTCAAAAACAAAAAAGTGGTGCACTTATCAGGCCTCTTCTCTGCAAGTTCTGAAATTCAGCCAAAGCGGAAGACGACCCAGAGGGAACAGCTACAGA
>NW_015250836.1:0-511 GCF_001447785.1 Gekko japonicus | reverse complement strand
ATGGGCCTATTCATCTCGTGTATAGACATGGTTCCGTGGGCGCGACTACACTCCAGATCGATGCAACAGTTCCTGAGGCCTTTTCAATCCAAAATCATGAGACGGCAGGACGTTTCATTGGAACTACCTTACAAGATAAAGACCAGTCTTTTATGGTGGACCAACATTCACCATCTGCTACGAGGCCGGGTCTTTTACGTAGCGGAATGGAAACAGATTGTCACGGACGCCAGCCTCCAGGGTTGGGGCGCAGTTTACCACGATTCTCCAATGCAAGGTATATGGTCAAAAGAGGAAAGCAAACTGCCGATAAATGTATTGGAACTGAGGGCCATCAGACTGGCTCTGTTGCATTTCCATCATCAAGTAAAGGGATCCCACGTCCTGATAAGGACGGACAACATCACAGCAAAATCGTATATAAACAAGCAGGGAGGCTCCAGGTCTCCACGACTGAGCCACGAGGCAGCCATACTTTTTCTCTGGGCAGAGACCAACTTGGCCTCCATCA
>NW_015250835.1:0-511 GCF_001447785.1 Gekko japonicus | reverse complement strand
ATCTACCCACTCCTGTGGGGCTTCATACGCAGCATTCAGGGCTCCTTGTGCGACCTTTCCAAAGCATCTGCTCCACCCCAACAGCAAGGAGGACGCTGGACTTCAGACAGACCATTCTGTCTTGACCCACCAGGTCCTTGCACAAGAGAGCCATCTGGAGACCGTCTCCAGACAATTAGGAAACATCTGCAGCTATTAAGGAAACCATAATGCTCTTTGTGTCGTAGAGGAGCGACAGAGCCATTTACAACTGGACGGCCAAGGCCCCCCCGGAAGGGTACGTAGGAGGGTGACCTCTGCTTTCCCCCTCTGTAGGCGAGCTTTGTACATCCTGACGTATCTGCTCTTCCCGGTCAATGTCCTGGTGGGAGTCCTGGCAGGCGTCTGGAGGATGGTGGTTTCCGCGCTCTACAATGTCGTCCACTTCTGCCAGCTCGACGTTAGCCTCCTCGGCCACGGAGCAGAGGCCTTTGATCCCGGTAAGAGGAACACAATTGTCTCCCCATGCGCG
>NW_015250834.1:0-511 GCF_001447785.1 Gekko japonicus | reverse complement strand
CCTGAACTGGTGGGCAGGACAATACAGGAGGAGGAGGTCCTTCAGGTATTCTCGCCCCAACCTGTTTAGGCCCTTAAAGATAAGTCTGAATTGTGTCCAGCAATATGCAGTCCATGGTTGCATACTCTTTCCACAAAGCACTTGGAGGTTCTTACTACTGTGTATTGTTTAAGGACCCTTAGTGGTTCTTTAGTAATAAACATGTTTCCACCGATGCTTCAGAAATGAAAACTGGGGCAGACTTGAACCATATTTGTTTTCATGTCAAGAACTATAGCCCAAGATTATCGTCTGTTTTCACTGTGCTGTATTCACGGATGCTTCAATGGCTTGTTTTCCACTGATTATTTAAAGTGAGGGATGCACCAACCTATGCATTTTTTTAAAAAAATCTTTAATGTTCATGGAGCCAAAATTCTTCCCTCTTTAAGTTCTCTTCTCAAAAATCTGAGTTCGGCTCTTCCATCTGATTTTAGATAACTGATTTTATAACCAACTTCAAATACCTAAA
>NW_015250833.1:0-511 GCF_001447785.1 Gekko japonicus | reverse complement strand
GGAGAGTGAGAAGGCAGCTCTCGGCTGAGGCAAAAGGGGTACTGCGGCTTTTCCCTCTCCCTGTCCTGCCACACAACTGTGCCCTGGCTCTCTCCTCAAAGCCTGCCCACAGGTAACCTTCTAGGCCCTGGCACCGAGCACGTTCTCGGAGACAATCCGCCCGCTCTCGGCCAAACGGGCAAGGCTTTCGGCCAGGCTAAATACAGAGCCGCCACCCGATCCCTCTGAGGCAGGGAGTGGAAAGCGGCGGAGATTCCTCACAGGCCGGACGTCCGCCAGGGCACGTATTTGTGTTCGGCCCCCAACACAGTGCCCTGGGGTGAGCTTGACGCAGGACAGACAGGCACAGCTGAACAAATCACAGGCCCTGGGTGCGGGCACTCGGCCAGGGACACAGTGGGCGTCCGTCAGAGGCCTTGGGAAAGAAGCGGGCCTGTCTCGAGCACAACCCGTTCGCGTCCTCTTCTGCCCCGAGGACTGATGGCGAAGTGTTCCCTCTAAGCTGAGTTAG
>NW_015250832.1:0-511 GCF_001447785.1 Gekko japonicus | reverse complement strand
TACAACCACCCTTTAGTTCAGCTCATGTTCTGCTGACAGGTTGTCAGTTTTTCACTGAGCAGTTGGGCTGCTTGTTAGCAGCTTGACCCTGTTTGGCAGATTGCTTTCCATATACTCATACAGTACTGTACAATGCAATTGGCAGCATTCGATGCATGAGTATTCTCATAAAGCCTATTCTCATAAAGTCCCAATTTTCACCCTACTCCTGTCATTACTGAATGCAACTTTGCAATTGTTTTAAAAAGAGTGAGCAAAGCAATCATGGAGAAACAGATATAGCCAATCAATCTGAAACTCAACCCTATAATTCTCAGAGATGCAGCCAAACACCATGAACCAATAGGCACCTATACCTAGACAATTCATTGCATAGCTGGAAATCTGACTTTGTTTGATCCTTTAGTGTTGACAGTTGCTTATTATTTTCAAGAGATGCCACACACTTTATAGATGTATGGCACAAACACAGAATGCAAAGAAATACATTCATTTATACATTCACTAAAAA
>NW_015250831.1:0-511 GCF_001447785.1 Gekko japonicus | reverse complement strand
CACACAGCTTCAGCACTGTTCCATATTTTTGCATTTAAAAAAAACTATTTGCTTTGCTTTTCCATTACCTATCAACAATATTAATGAAAGATTTGTTTCAGTGTTGTATTGTTAAAGAATGTATTATGTATCAGTGTATTTTATATACGCTAACTTCAAGCCCTTTCAGCATGATTATATTTTTAAATAATAGTTTACAGTGGGGAGGCAGAATATAATATTCCACATTCCATTGTAGTCACTCAAGTTTCAAAGTAAAGTGCATTATAAAATGCTTTTGTGCAGACTAAGTAAGATTAAAGGCAAGCTAAAGCAAATAAGTGGTTTAAATAGTTATATGACATTTTAATTATAGGAATTTGGCAGTGAAATTAAAAATATTGAGTGTGCTTTAACAAAAAACATGCAGGCAGAAGAGGGTTTTTTGAGTTTTTTTGTATTTTTCGTGTGCGCGCGCATGTGTGTGTGTGAGCGTGTGTGTTCACCTGGAAATCATGGCAACGTCTGGTGA
>NW_015250830.1:0-511 GCF_001447785.1 Gekko japonicus | reverse complement strand
ATAAATTAACTCAAAACAACATTGTCATATTAATAATTACAAGGGGTTTTGGGGAGGATGCATGGTCAATTCATTGATTTCTTAGGTGGCTGGTTCCTTTTCTTATATCAAAAATGGTAATTTTATTGGAGAAATGCACAATAGAAGATGATTGATTGGCCTCTCCTGTCATGGAGATGAATTATTACCAAGAGTCCATATGAAAAAGTATTGTTCTGTACTTTGATGCTCTATTCAGTTTCATTCTTTGCCTGTGGTGTACAACATAGACTTTAACTTAGCAAATCAAAGTTATCTGTTTCAAGGAAACGAGCCTTTAGGAAGAAGGAATGCTGACCACTGTAATACATTTTAAAATGTGTAATTTAAAACATGGCCAAAGCCACATAATAAGAAGTTAGCACACATGTTATTATTTTATTAAATTACTGATAAATATTGTATAGTAAAAATGACAAAAAGTATTTAATCTTCAATGGCAAAAACAAGGCAAATAAAAAGAGATTAAAAA
>NW_015250829.1:0-511 GCF_001447785.1 Gekko japonicus | reverse complement strand
ATTGGCTTCTCTTATGTTCTTATCAGCAACATTCTCCTGTCCCACGCTCTTTCCCCCCAAAAGCTCCTGGGAGCTGCCAGCACAGGGCATGTAACCCTGGCACAAGAGCACTCGGGAGTGACAAGTCACTCTCCAAGCAATTAAAAGTAGCCCTCCACCCCTGCTTCAGTGCTGTTGTAATCCTTTTCCTATCCTTCCCTTTGCAATTTTTCCTCCTCGTTCATCCAGAGTTAAAGGAGACATGTGCATGTACACACCTTTGCTCTGGATGGGGAAATGATAGAACCAGTGCCTTTTTCCATCTGCCTCTCCACCTTCTTCATATACCCTTGCTCTGGACAGGAAACAAGCATGTTTTGATTCTTTCCTGCTGCATCAAACCTGCCAGTTGCCTCCTCCAGGGAAAACATAAGGTCACTATACCTTTCCCCCCAGCATGGCCAGTTACAATCCAGGAGGGGGGGAATAGTTCTTTTGTTTCTAGTGGGTTCTTGATCAAATCAAGCCTGAA
>NW_015250828.1:0-511 GCF_001447785.1 Gekko japonicus | reverse complement strand
CCTTTGAGATTCCGACCCAGGGTGGTGGTGGTGGGTGCAGCCACAAATGGGCTGCCGTGGGAAGCGAATCCATACACTCGCTCAGAGGAAGTCCAGGTGCAGAGGAGAAGGTACGCTGGGAAAGAGGAGTAAAACCAACACTGGTGGCAACAGTGGCTGCTGAAGCAGCATTATTTTCATCAGTAGACCTAGAAGGCTGTAAATTTGCTTAGGATCACACCGTGAGTCTACATTGCAAAATATTTCCGTTTTTTCATATCACTGAAGTAGTCGATTATCGAGGGCACTGAGAATTCTTGGTCAGACATTCTGGCTGTACTCAACGCAGCTCCCGTTCTTGGGAAAAGGGAATAGTAGTGGAACCAGTTTTCAGTCTGCAGTACCCAGCCGGAGAACATCCCTTGCAGCTTCCTGATTCAGATAGGGTTGCCGGGTCCAGCCCCCTCCCCCAACCACTTGTGGGGGATGGGGAGGCAGGGGGAGGCAGATCCAGGTTGGGGAACTCCTGGAG
>NW_015250827.1:0-511 GCF_001447785.1 Gekko japonicus | reverse complement strand
GGACTGGATGGGCCATTGGCGTGATCCAAGATTGGCTTCTCTTATGTTCGTATGACATCCCATCCCAAATTTCCACTTTTACAGGGATCAGTCCCAAATCTCCAAGAATTTCTCAGGCTACAGCTGACAACCCAGCACTGGGACCAATCATAAAATGTCACCTTGGACAAAATGTTGGGAGATTGCAAGGAGGAGGAAGCTTTTCTGAATGTGTTCTCCCCATGGACTGTAAGGTGATACCTCTAGGATTGCTAATTGCAGCCTGGGAAATTCCTGGAGATTTTGTGGCTGAACCTGAGAAAGGTGGCGTTTAGGAAGAGGAAGGATCTAAGCTGGGTTATGATGCCATAAAGTCCATCCTCCAAAGTTGCCCTTTTCTCCAGGGGGACTGACCTTTTCGACTGGAGATCACTTGCAATTCCAGGAGAAATTCACGCCTTACCTGAAAGCCGGCAAACTGTAGGTGCCCCACAGGTAGTTCCGAAATGCCTCCTGCTTCAGAGAAGTGGAG
>NW_015250826.1:0-511 GCF_001447785.1 Gekko japonicus | reverse complement strand
AGTCTTTCCCGATGACTGGTACTCTTCTAACTAGATATAACTCATGTGATTAGTCCCGCCCACAGATTCTGTGTGAATGGAATCCGATAAATTGTTGCTTTAACTTTAATAATACAGCTACAAGAGTATTATACCATACATTCTAAAATGAACAATATACAAGCTATGCAGACTGAAACACAAAATAAACAACTTTTTTGTGTGTGGGTGGCAACAACTAAAACTGTACACCCTGGAATCCTGCCTGGCCATATTGCCAGAACATTCATCCAGGCTCTCATCTCTTGTCTAGACTACTACAATGTCCACCTTGCTGTCTTGCCCATTGTGCTTTTTTCCCTTTCATTTCAGAATTCATCTGCTGAAATAACCTTTTGCTCCTGCAGCTATTCTCCTTCCTTCTTTCTAGTAGGGCCTTTGCTAGTGCACTATTTGCTAGTCAGCATAAACTTTAGAGCTCTATTTCTCATAATCAAGGCTGCCCATCTCTGACCCCTCTAATATTTTCTTT
>NW_015250825.1:0-511 GCF_001447785.1 Gekko japonicus | reverse complement strand
TCCATGACAGTGTGGGGCTTTGAACCTCCTAGTTCAACACTCTGTCCAGTATAACACACTGACTGTTGCAGAGCCCAAATGACTCAGGTTTTCATAGGCATGTTTAGCCATGCCAAAAACACTTCCACACACATACTGTTCCAGCATTTTTTTCAAATCCCTTAAAAAGGTTCATGGATACATTTAGATTTCCTTCACTTGCCTTCGTTATCTTTTGTTCTCATCCTTTGCTGAAAGAAGGCAAATGCAATAGCAAGGGGCATGAAAAAGACATTTAGGAAGCAGTAGCCAACTAAAACAATGGGATCAAACAGATTTGCTAGAAACTGAATACTCCATAGACTTTACCTGTGTTTTGGGGAGGAAATTTCTTCATCATCTCACTTGATCATTTCCCCCTCAATGTGCCAACTGGAGAACAGTTTGGCATGAAATCAAGTGAAAGTCCAACCTTATTCTGTTAACCTGCTTGAGTGTCCAAATTTGAAAATGGAAAGACAAACAAACAGAA
>NW_015250824.1:0-511 GCF_001447785.1 Gekko japonicus | reverse complement strand
TCCTCACAAATTCTCATTTTATGTCTGTATATACACCACTAAATGGGACATTTCAAGAGATACACACATATTGCCAATATAACAAGCAAAAGCCATAATAAATTATTATTAACAGAAGCAGCTAAGATATATCCATTGAACAAAAAAGTTAATTGTAAACAAAAAGACTGAAACATAAACCATTTAATACAAATATAGATTCTGAAATTCTAGTGATAGTACTAAAAGCTTTCATTTACCTTGTGGTTGACGACTTGGGTGATAGATCTGAAGATCAAAAGGCTGTGCACTAGTTTTTTGTATTACACTAACATTTTGACCTGTCCATTTGTTGGCTTTTGACAATGTGTTTGTCCTCCAGTCTGTCCAATATACTTCACTCCCATATAAAGAGACAGCAAAAGGATGGGAAAGATATTCATGGCCTCGTATAATTTCAATCATGTCAGTTCCATCATATAGTGCCGAATAAATAGCATCTGATCTGAAACACAACCCAAAATGGGAATTA
>NW_015250823.1:0-511 GCF_001447785.1 Gekko japonicus | reverse complement strand
GTGACTCGAAGAGCAGGTTGGCTATAATCTGCTCTGTTGTCATCTCTTGGGAAAGTCTGGAGGTGCACGGGTGGCATGAAAGGGATTAAAACAAAAGGAAGGAGATCGATGGGGAGATTGCAGGATTTTGTGGCTGTCCCGAATGGGAGTGGGTGACTTTGGAAGAGACATTCTCTGTCCCTGCCTGATTTCCACGGAGTGCCATCCTACCGAGGAAAGGAAGATTCGGGTGAGGCTGGGACTTGCCCCATCTTGTGCAGCCAGTCCGCCGTGTTTGTTCTCATTAGCCAACTTGCACAGAGCACTTGCTCGCTGGCGAGATCTCATGGTTTACAGTCGCGCCTTTGTGATGTGTTTTGAATAAAGCTGGAGCCAAGAATGGCTCGTGTGTGTCATCACTGGGGGAAAGGTGAAGGCTGGGGAAGCCTGTGAGTTTACGTCACACACTTGAGGGGATCATTCTTCCCCTTCTAGAGTTCATCCCAGGGATGCCAGCCTCCAGGTAGGACCT
>NW_015250822.1:0-511 GCF_001447785.1 Gekko japonicus | reverse complement strand
AAGGCGCTACTGGACTCTTACTCTTTTTTGTTGAGGGCAGTCACAGTTGGACGACTACAAAGTTAAGAGCTCAATGATGGGTACAATTTACGTCATTTCTTTTTTTAAAAAAAAAATGGCTAATTTGAATTGCAAACTGTCCTGTGCATTAGCCCGTGGGCAGTGTGTGGTGCTGAAGTGGGAGGAGAAGGCAAGGCCAGGTGCTGGTGAGAGACCCACAGACTCGTAAGCTTGGGCGGTCAAGGCTGGCTGCACGTGTCTGGCCCAAGTGGCACCCCCTGGGAAGAGGGAGCCGGAGCCACCAGGATGGGGAGGGGAATGTTGTCCGGGTGGTGGGCCTGATGATAAGCGCATGTGCAGAGACCCCACCCCATGGTCCCAGCTGAAGGCCCTAAGTTAGGGGGGGGGATTTAAGGACGTCCATGGAGAGGAGCTGGAGACAGGAGATAGTGGCATGGCCAACCCCCTGGCTACATGGAAGGTGGAATGAGAGCATGGGGAAGGGAGCGAT
>NW_015250821.1:0-511 GCF_001447785.1 Gekko japonicus | reverse complement strand
GTGAATTCAGCATCCTGAAAAATCACAATGTTCGTTTTTAAGAAGACAAGCCGTATTTAATAAAACAAAACAGGCTTGGCAAATTTGTTTGAATCAGTGTAGATAATGTCTGGTAGGATGAATCTGGATAAATAGGAAGTTGAATAGGATTTCCAGTTATCGGGGGTTAGGAGTCCTACTTCCCTCCTTGATTATCCCAAGCAGTTTTTGCAGCATAATCAAATAGATGCAAAATTTCATAATTTATGCAGGTTGCAGAACTTTCATGGTGAAGATTTTGGGCTACGTTGGTAAGGAAAACTTTTTGAGCCATGAAAAAAGTGCCTTGATCAACTGGGCAGCAAATTTATTTTAAAAATTAACTGTTTTTAATACCGTACAAAAACCATGCGTCAGAGATGCCTTGTTGGAAAAGGCATTCTACCGTCACCCATACAGAAAGGAATGCTTATTCTAAGATGGTACCTCCTACAAAATGAAAAACAGCAAAGAGTGCTTTTTCATATCTGTT
>NW_015250820.1:0-511 GCF_001447785.1 Gekko japonicus | reverse complement strand
ATAAATTGGCAGATGGTGAGTGAACAGTGGGGTGTGCCCTATTACAGGTTCAGTCCCAAACAGAAAGAGTCATGGAAGCGTTCTGACATCAAGGTCCTTGATGGCTCCAACATGGTGTGGAAGCAACCAAGAATGGTGTACCTAAGAGTTTAGCCATTCGGATGGGAAAGGAGGTGAAGGTAAGTGGCTCTTCTTCAATCTCTCTCTCTCCCGCCACTCAACAGCAGTTTCTTCGCTTCTCATTTTCGAGGCTAGTTCTTTTTCATGCTTTCTCCATTTTCAGTCCAAAGCCATTGGGCTCCTGGACAGGTAAACAGGATGGATCCCTTGTAATTTATGATACTATATAGTGCATTGCTTTGTTTTATAACTAGGTTTGCTGGAGGTGGTTTGGAAATTTTCTTGACAATGATTAGACATTTTTTCTGTTACAGTGCTCATTTTTAGTTTCCCGAAATGCATTTGGAAGTTTGCCTCTGCATATATCACATTTTCCATTCTTTCATTTAGT
>NW_015250819.1:0-585 GCF_001447785.1 Gekko japonicus | reverse complement strand
TAATTATTACAACTAGCGTTGCCACCTTTTCCCTCCTAGATGTCCAGGTGGTTGTAACAGCTGGCTGAGAGGCAGAAATTCAACACAAAATCCCTGGAGAGTGCCGCTCCGGTTGAATCTCTGTCTTTAATAAACTGTGGTGCAGTGATGACACAGTCCTGCTAGTAGAAAAGATGGCAACACTGGTATTAAAATAGGCAGAAACAGGCATGCAGGAATAAGCAATGGATGCCGGAATTAATGAAAATGTTTTTGATCTCCTTGACTACGTCTACAACCCTTCCATCTTCCTTGTATCCAGTTTGGTGTAGTGGTTAAGTGTGCGGACTCTAATCTGGGAGAACCGGGTTTGATTCCCCACTCCTCCACCTGCACCTGCTGATGTGACCTTGGGTCAGTCACAAGCTCTGGCACAGCTGTCCTTGAAAAAGAGCAGTTTGTGTCAGAGTTCTCTCAGCTCCACCTACCTCACAGGGTGTCTGTTGTGGGGAGGGAAAGGGAAAGGAGTTTGCATTTTTGCTCTTCTCACGAGAAAACTGAAGGCTGCGATCCTGTGCTACTTGTAGGGGACTCTGTTGAAATCAG
>NW_015250818.1:0-512 GCF_001447785.1 Gekko japonicus | reverse complement strand
CTCAGCCCCAGCATGCCGCTGCCATGGGCGTCCTCTCCCGAGTGTGCGTGGCCAGCCAGTCAGCGTGCGACCTGATGACAAATAGGCCGCCCGCTCTGGTGGGTAGGGGGGCTCGGCCCGATACTGTCACCACTGTTGCCACCCTCGCCCTCACGCATGTAGCCGCCCAGGCTGTGTGTGTCCCTGCGACGGACGGGGAGGCCGCTCCAGCGGGGGAGGGCTCTGCCCAATTCTGCTGCTTCCGCTGCCGTTCTTAGTTTATGAGATCTGATGCAACTGGGCTAGCCTGGGCCACCCAGGTCAGGGCGTTGTGCCATGATGCACAATGAGAACCACATGGGTACCTATGGAATTACATGTCTTCCTCTGGAAAATAACGACAGCTCCCAAGAAGCAATCCAGGAATGTGCATGGGTGAATTATTCCTAATCTGAACAGTTTGCTTGTATTCTAGGGCTGCCAAGATGCCCGTTCCCCGCTGCTGGTGGATCGGACCCTGGGGGGAACCCCAC
>NW_015250817.1:0-511 GCF_001447785.1 Gekko japonicus | reverse complement strand
GCAGGCAGAGAGAGACTTCTAGATCATTGAAAAAAGCCATAATGATGGGGTTTTTTTTAAAAAAGGAATAGAAATAGTCATTTGAAAAATATTTTAGTCCAACTGTTTCTGAGGTGGCTTACAGTCAAAAGGATCATCAGTAAAAAGAAACAACTTTGTAGCAACATTTTTTTAAAAAAAAGCAATGATTAATTGAAGGACTTGGTACAAAAGCAGAGAAGTCACAAGACAAGTAAGAACAAAACTTAGAACATTTGGTTCTGTATCTAAATTATTCTTGCCGCCAGACTGTGGCATTTGAGTCCAGAAATGGACTCTTCCAGACAGGTTAATGTGTCAGCGGCAGTGTTCAAAGTCTCCTGAACCTCATGCACAGTCAACCATGGTCTACCTTGGCAATAGCACACCTGGCTGCTAGATGGGCTTCCCTGCCACTGGTCCCCTCTTCTCCTAAAGCCTGGCACTCCCCAGCACCTCCCAGACCAACCAGCTCAAACCAGTAAAAGCAAAA
>NW_015250816.1:0-512 GCF_001447785.1 Gekko japonicus | reverse complement strand
CAAGATCTAAATAACTGGAGAAGAGTCATGATTGTCCAGGTCACTAAACTGATCAAACTCAGAATTTAGAGGAGCTTGAATCCCTGCAAGTCAGCTTCTGTCATAATCACCAGTTACAGATAACCCCCAGACTGATCACTGATTAGATTCCATGATTGCTGAGATTTTCACTGCCGGTTGCTGGGGGGCTGCCTGTCTACATCTAGTACAACAGCTCTCCTATGCATGTATGAGAGAAGGACTATGAGAATTGTATTGTTCCCATGGCTGCTTTAACACCAATGGTTATCTTTCTGAGGGTGTGTGTGTTCTGTTTCAGCACATGACACTCCTCCCCCATCTTCCCTTTGGGGGCTTTGTTTCATCAGCTGAAACATCACCTTATCCTCTGAGAGATGTCTTCCCATTTTGGGTATCTTTTGCAAAGCTGTGCACTTCTAAGTGCATATTGTTGGTAACTCATAAGACAAAGACGAAGAAGAAGAGGAGGACCCCGCCCTTCATTTGGCGTC
>NW_015250815.1:0-511 GCF_001447785.1 Gekko japonicus | reverse complement strand
CATACGAAGCTGGGGGATTCAGAGCACTTATTTTCTTGGAAAGGCAGGTGCGTGGGGAGGGGGGTGTCCTGTGTGGACCAGGACAGCAACACAAGGGAGTGAAGGGGTTAAGCTTTGGCCTCCCATTCTGAAAGGGCCCCAGGGAGCCACTGCTTGCCCTGTGTGCACATAGATAGGTGGAAACATACAAGCACCTGTATCAGCTCAGCATCCTTTCAGTAGGGTGCAAATTTCAGAAGTCACCTGAGCTTGAGTTGTACAGGTTACAGGGGACAAGAGTGATAAAGACGAGACAGGGGAGTTTCCAGGACAGAACCTCGGCCAGGTCCCGTTAATAATAATTACACACCAGCCACACTGATACCGCCTGCAGTGCTTTCAGTGTCCTTTGCCTTCTTCTATATGTATTCCGCTGTCGATGTGTCTTTCAGTGATGCCGATGGATCCAGCCTGGGAAAGGCGGTGCACAGCCCAGCTGGCAGAGCGCCGACCGAGTGGCACTCGGAATTGT
>NW_015250814.1:0-511 GCF_001447785.1 Gekko japonicus | reverse complement strand
CTTAAAAATCTAATTTACTTAAACAAATTCCCCTAAAAGGCTGAACGACTCTTCCCATACTTGTGATTTGGCAAGCATGACTTTCCCAATTTGTATCTGTTTACCTTTGTGTATGCAAAATATAATAAATGTTGACAGGTGCGACTTTCTCCTGTTGCCCAATTTGGATACGCATTTCCATGTTTTACATAGTAATTAAAACATTCCATATGCAATCACAGACATTCTCAATTTGCCAGCCCACCTCATTTCTTTGACTGATTTGTAGACATCCTGTCAACGTTTTGTACGTGTGCCATGCCAGGCTGTGTTCTAAAACTTTACCCAACGTATTCCTTCCACTGCAAGAAAGTCTGTCTAAGTTTCTACTTGCTGTATAAACCAATGTGAAGTTCCTTGTATATGAGGTTGGCTTCTGTCTGATGGCTGGAATGACCAGAGTTAGGGTTGTGCCGGGTCCCCTTTGGCCACCTACGGGGGATGGGGGGTCATAGGGTTGCCAGATCCAGGT
>NW_015250813.1:0-511 GCF_001447785.1 Gekko japonicus | reverse complement strand
ACTTCTAGGGAGAGTTCAGGTTTGATTTGTTCTAGAACCCACTTCTTTGTCTTTAATTTGCAGGTGCTGTGGACCACATATGCACTATGCCCAGTATAGCAGTGATGTACAATCAAGGTGACATAAGAGAAACTAGTAAAAAGGCAGATTTATGTGGATGCTGGGGATGATCAGATGTTCCCTACTGATTCTTTAGGGTTTTTTTTTTCAATTTTCCATTTTCCATAGATGGACAAATACCTGTTTGTTCTTTTATAATGTATTCCTCTGTTATTGTGAGCTTTACTATTCCAGATATAATTGCAGAACTCACAAGTGAAAACATATTTGATTCCTGACTACTGTGGGGGAATGGAGGCATCTTTTCCCTGTGAGTTTATTCTCACCCAAGTGACATTTCAAATGAATGTTATTCATTCCTGTTCACTCTTCTTTCCACCCTTGACTTCTGTTTTTGAAACAAATTACGTTATCCGCAGAGACAGAGAAAGCTTTTTTCGTCCCTCCCTTT
>NW_015250812.1:0-512 GCF_001447785.1 Gekko japonicus | reverse complement strand
TGAAGAACAAGACAACGCAGGCAGGGTCAAAGACCCCCTTCTTGTAAAAGCTTTCCCTTACCTTCTCTCCCTCCCTCCTTCCCATGACCCAGTCACCTTTCCCTCCCTGTCAGTTATCCCGTGCTCTTGCCTGTGCTTACATAGGGGGAAAAGATGCCTGTGCTAAAAGCTAATCTTCTCCATCACAGGGAGACCTCATCCTGAAATTCCTTTCACTTTGTGTGGACAACAGACTGTGCCCTTGTTACACAAAAGTATAAGCAGGAGGTCCTTCCAAAAAGCAGCTCTGCAACCAATCTGAGGATCCCAATCCATGTACTGAAGTCCCACTGCTTTGGAAGGAAACCTGCATCTTATTTCTATGAAATTTCTATCACATTGTGAGGTAACACACAGGAAAGCCAATTAATCTGAAAACTGATGTTACCACTTCAAACATCTGTTCAATTCTCATCCATTAATTCACTTATTTATTTGATTTATTAGAAACCTGCCTGAGGAAGCTTGCAAAA
>NW_015250811.1:0-512 GCF_001447785.1 Gekko japonicus | reverse complement strand
CCCAGGCACAAGCAGGGCAGGGACTCAGCGAGGACTCTGAGTGGCCACGTTGTGCCCCAGCTCAGGCTATATAACGCTGCATCCAATCAGCGCAGACACCTCCATCGCGCCACCCCCACAGCTCCTCGGCTTGTGCTGTAATTACTTTCAAGTTGCCTGTGACTATTGAGACTGACCAGTTGGAGCTTGTGGAAGGCTTCCCGCATGTGGCGGGCAGCTCCCGTGGCAACCGCTGCTAACGTGCTGCACTCCTGAAGGGGGATCACCATGGAGATTTCTTGCCCATGCCTGGTGGTGGTGGTGCAGCGTCTGTCTCTCTCCTCCCTCCCACGCCCCTCCCCCCCACTTCCATATAGGTAGGTTAGGTGATTGCCACCTTAAGGAGGGCGCTGCGCTGGCCTGCCACCCTCACCCTCCCTCGCCAAAAGTGCAGTGACTTCAGAGAGAGCAGGAAGGCAGCCTTTCTTTGCCCCGAGAGGCTCCCTCCCTGGCTTGGCCTGCTGGAGAGCACT
>NW_015250810.1:0-512 GCF_001447785.1 Gekko japonicus | reverse complement strand
TTGTAATAAAACAGCTACCTTGAAGTCACCTATTGAATGTCCTGGTGGGCTGCACAATACATCCTGGGTTTCCCCAAAAGTATCTTATACTGATAAGCTTTCAATTTGTTTACCTCTGTTCTCCCTGCACTGCCCTTCTGAGCTTGTCTGCGAGCTGCTGTCAAGTGAGTTCCTAAATGCCAATACCATGGGATCAGCAGTTTCAGCTCACCAGGGGATTGCAAGAGAGCTTTCTCCAATATCTCAGTGGACCTTTGTTACTTTGGTCATCGAAGGCCAATAATGATTCCACATTTTGTACAGAAGCATGCATAAAAAACTTTTGTCAGATGCAAAGGCTGGGCATGTGCCCCTTCCAAATACTCAGAGGCAGTGATTGGGAACATATTGGGATCCCATCCCACTCCTTTGCATTTTAAAGGGAGATCAATTCAAGCTGCAGAGGAATCTGCTGACCCAGGGTCAGCTGGCCAGTGTGGCTCTCTCAAGCTGCCATTCATCTAGCAGTTCTG
>NW_015250809.1:0-512 GCF_001447785.1 Gekko japonicus | reverse complement strand
GCAAACCACCTCTGGACGTCTCTTGCCTCAAGAAGCCCTACAGGGTCATCGTCGGCCAGCTATGACTTGACGGCACGACGTCCCACCACTCATTATTCACGCAACTAAACAGTCTGTTTCTTTGCATTCCTCTATGCCTGTAGAGCTTTACCATAAACATTCTGTGTGTGTTTGGGTTTTTTTTAGTCTTTCTTTGGGCTCTATTCTGTCTAGGAAAACGGGGACGGGCCGAAAGGAGGCCGATACTGTATCCCAGCCACGGGGGATTCTTCATCCTCCAGCTTCACGATGAACTGCTCTATGAGGTCGCAGAGGACAGCGTGATTCAGGCAAGGAGGTTCACTGCTGCTGGAAATGTATGGCTGTGTGGCTATCGGGTTTGTGCCGTACGCTCAGCAACGCTAGCCACAGTGACCACTGTAGAAATACGCCTGTCCATAAGCATACAAGGGCGAGCTGATGACTCACGCCGTCTCCCTGTGTGCCTAAGGGATATACTATGGCTCAGTGGT
>NW_015250808.1:0-512 GCF_001447785.1 Gekko japonicus | reverse complement strand
GTAGTGAAGAGTGGGATATAAAACCAACTGTTCTTCTCCTTCTTCTTCTTTAATACACTGGACACTTCTTCACATATTTGCATTAATTTGTTGCCTTAATACATTACTTAATTCACTGGCAATTATAGATATCACTTATGGATGGATATTGTGCTGTCATAATCATTCTTTTTCTGCAAATCCAAGAGCTAAAGATTGCAATAGCATATTCTATGTCAATCCGTCTTAATTGCAGCTCCAATGATGGGGACAGTTTAGATAATATGCTAAAGAATGTCCAACAGATCTGGAAGACCCAATTCTCAATATCCAATATGCCAACAGCAGGTTGCTGGGTGACCTTGTATCAGTCAGCCTAACCTGCCTTGCAGGACTGTTCGAGGAGTGGACAACAGTGGTGTAAACTACTTTGGGTACCTACCCAGTGGGAAGCAAAGCGGGTAGAAAACATCTCTCTGGCTAGATTAGTACTCCCATCAGCTCACTGCAGAAGAAGAAGAAGAGAAGAGATT
>NW_015250807.1:0-512 GCF_001447785.1 Gekko japonicus | reverse complement strand
GAGATTTCAACATCTGAAATTTGTCATTCAAACATCAAAATCTGGCCACATTTCAACTTTGTGCAAATAACAGTCGTGAAAATAATAATGCCACATTGCCCTTGAGCCTTGAACGCATTTTGGTTTTGTCAGTGTGCTCATGAGGACTGGAAACTTCTTATTTAAACAAAACCCAGTCGTGAGTGTTACAGAGCTCCCTTCCAGATTCTGTAATGTGTGGAAACTTTCTTAAAGTTCCAGATTAATTGTTAATTGAGGGCAGTTAAAGCATAAGAAATGTTCTTCTTGATTCATGAAATCCTATCTGCCCACCCACCCATCTTACACCCCCAGGGAGTGATAAAAGGTGGCTCATATGAAATCAAAAGATTTGACAGGAGAAACTTTTAACACGTTGGGTATTCCTGACAGACTCACAGTGCAATCCTTTACAGCTTCCCCGCAATCTATGTTTGTTGATTTCCGTAAATCTGCGTAGGGATTGCACTGTCAGTCACAGCCAGTTATCCACA
>NW_015250806.1:0-512 GCF_001447785.1 Gekko japonicus | reverse complement strand
TCATGCAAACTGTCACGAGTTTCCCTCGGTTTTTGTCCACCCTGGGAAATCTAATCAAGATTTGTTCTGGGGCAGACATGTCAGACTGCCACAGGGCTAACTTTTCCTACAACTAGGCACACTCTGCCCAGTGCAGTGTGTGTGTTTTTTTCTCGGTGCCAAACATCACGCCCCTAATTGCATATGGGTCCTTCTTCCATCTCTCTGGAAAACACTGGTCGTTTTCCTTGCTGTCTTCCATGGATCTCAGTCTCCAAGAGTTGGTGAATATTGCCCATCCCAAATCACTCTCCCCAATCCTTACTTTTATTTTTCCTGTTAGATCATCTTTGTGTTTCTCCTGTGTGATTTATATGTATGTTTTTACTCTTTATTCTTTTTTCTTAATAAAACACCTTTCTTGTTATCCAGACTGGTTTATTTGAGAGTTCTCATTGAACAATCCCTCTAAAACATTGGTGGAGATCCCCTATTACCCCCTCTTGCTGGTCTCCAATTAAGCTAATCCCCCC
>NW_015250805.1:0-513 GCF_001447785.1 Gekko japonicus | reverse complement strand
AGCGTGTTGTGTTAAGTTTGCTTTCAGGAGAACAGCTGCCTCGCTCAGGGATATTTTGCGCTGCATGTACAATGACTCTTTGCAAACAGAAATGCAAGTCCACGGGGGACCACGGCACGGAAAGCAACTTGAACATGACACCGCTGAGCAGATGGGAGTGGATTTGGAAGGGGGGAGGGGAGGAAACGGTTCCTGCAGGTCTCCCAACACACTGTGTCGCAGGCGTGCACACTCGCAACGCGAGGAAACTCGAGAGCTCCCTCTCTTCGCTCCACATTTCAAGGGCTCCGGTCACCCTATGGAGTCCTCCTGGTCATGTCTGCAGAGCACAGTAACTCCGTGTGAAACAGATCCTTGAGCCACGGCTGGAGAAACCGAAAACCCAACCAGATTTAACTACCATTAGGCCAACACAATCCTGGGTTGCTCCTTTCCGTTTCAATGGGATGAGGAAGGAGAGCTTTCTAGCAGACTGTATCCTTGATCTTCAGTCAATCCTAAAAGAAATCAACC
>NW_015250804.1:0-512 GCF_001447785.1 Gekko japonicus | reverse complement strand
CTCTGAGCACCGACCCAGTCCATGTTCTCTGTGTTTTGAATCCTGTGTGGGAAAAGTCAAGTCTAGGAGGATTCCAAGGGCAGTGAAAGGTTTAAGCTGCTCCTTTCTCTTACCACTTGCCCAGACTCCTCCTCTTCCATCGCTGTTTTTGTTTTAAAAACATTGTACTGGGGCTCTGTGGCACGTTTACGTGTAATGGACTAGACAGAACTCTGCGAAATTTTCCTAGTCTTAGACGAACTTTTCCCTCCTCTTCAGATTTCCTCAGATGTTTCCCCTGAAGAAACTCCAAATTCATCTCAAGATTTTAGTAATAACTCTAGACCTCAGATTTATCCAATTAGGTTGTATGGAGAACTTGTTTAACAGACCTGATCTCCCAAAAAGACATCCAGTACTGGCGGGAAGCAGATAAACACACAAAGTGCTAGTATTTTCTGCAGTTCCCAGGCAGGGATACTCGGAATCCTGTGGCAAATTGTGTGTGTTTTGTTGGGGGTTTTTTGGTTCTC
>NW_015250803.1:0-512 GCF_001447785.1 Gekko japonicus | reverse complement strand
TAGGAATTTTTGATCCCTGACTGATTGGTCGTGGTTGGGGATTTATTTGTTTATTGCCTACCCTATACAACTAGTCAGCGGGTTGTGGAATTGGCATAGGGTGGTGCCATGTTGTTAGGTTGGTCACTTTAGCTGGTTGGCTGGGGGCTGGTGAATGATATGCAGCTAGGGGAGCATCAATTAACAACCCCAGTTTGGGGGCTAGGAGCCTGGCCAGATTTGCCTTTGAGTTGCACAACCCAGGGTTTGGAAGGCAGGCTGCCTTGGGACTGCATGGATTGATCAGCCACCTAAGTTGTATGGCTTGGTGGCTGGATCTCCATGACATTGCCCACTTGCTGTACCAGATGGGTGCGAGCCACATATACTGGCTCGATCCGGGGGCAGGGTGGCTCCTGTCATATGGCTAGAAAAAGGTCAGGAATGACCCCTGGCCTTTACCGTGCTGCATGTTACTTGCCCTTGCCATTGAGTTATATGTTAATATGTTAAATAAAATGGCCCTTAGTTTT
>NW_015250802.1:0-512 GCF_001447785.1 Gekko japonicus | reverse complement strand
GAGAGAGAGAGAGTCCCAATTCAGAGCAGAGGTTAAGCAGCTTGGTCGGCATGGGGCTCAGGACCCTCCAGGGTTAACGTGGGCCGCAGCAAGGAAGCAGTCCCCCTCCCCTCCTCTTGGAACTGCCTGTTGGAAGGACAGCTGCGGCCGTCACCTGTTCGAGTTCAGACAGCCGCAGCTGTGCCCACTGCCAGCCCCTCCGACGTTGAACCCGTCCGGATTAGAAAAACAAAGTTGCGCACACTTGTGCGGAGAATTCCAATCGCCCACTTCCCCTGCAAATGGCAAGGCCGTTTCTTGGCCCAGGCCCACTCCAGCCGTGCTGTGAATTCACCTCCTGGGGTCCTACCTCTTCCCCCCAACCCCCGGATCACAAAGAAGGGCTCTGTGAAGCCGGGCGAGCGGCTTATGCCAAGCTGAGCTCTCGCTGGCTGATGGGCCGAGGCCGGCCGGCAAAATCACACCTCTGTCTTGTCTCTCTAGCTAGTATATAGTCATCCCGCTCTTGGCCT
>NW_015250801.1:0-512 GCF_001447785.1 Gekko japonicus | reverse complement strand
GGTCTCAGGTAAACTTCCTTCACATGACCTCATTCATTTCAGGCGGGACCTTACACATGCGAAGCAGACTTTTTTCCAGCTGCAATTATAGTACCCATTATTTAATGCGTCTTCACCCCAATTTCCATAAGAAAACTTATTTTCATCTACTTCCTCTGAGTCTGACATATGCCTGAAATCCAAGAGATTAACTACACAGGATTAGTTGAGCGAGTGTTCTACAACTATGCCCAAAGACTTCATATTTTATGCAGCAGGCTCTGTCTTTTGAAAAGTGCCAAAATGATGTGAGGATGGGGAGTATTTGGAACTACCATTAGTTTAGCTCATTGGCAAAAAGCAGTTACAGGACTAATTAGTTATCATGTGTGTTTCTCATTTAAAATATGGATTCCCATTGAAGTGGTGGACATAGCAAGCAAAGGAGCACTCAGGAGGCCACTGCAGTCCTTAAAATAAGCAAATAATCTCTTTAGGCACCACTGAAATTCCACATGATGTTTTTAATTAAT
>NW_015250800.1:0-512 GCF_001447785.1 Gekko japonicus | reverse complement strand
GGGGGGGGGGGGACCCACCAAGTTATTTCTACCCAAAATGATCTGGTAGACCTAGTAGCAAAAATCATCATGTTTCTGCTCTAATGACTTTGCTTTTTGCATTCCGCAGAAAATTGGTGTCATTTGAACATCATCGTTTTCGCTCCGCCTTGGGTTGGTATTGTCACCCATTTCCCCCCCCACAAAGGGTTATCAAATATTGGATTCTTGCCCTTGCACAATATTACTCATCAGAATGACGGGGGGCCTAGGTAACGTGTCATGGCAAATAATTGTCACTCTAAGAAGCCATGAATAAATCATCGCTTGGCAATGCCAGGGAAGCACAAAAGGGTGCAAGATGAAAGTTTTTTGATTTAGCAGCACAAATGGCGTCTTTTGTTTCCAGAGATCAACTGTGAATGTGAAACCTTTTCCTCTCACAGTTGCCCGTCACCTCCATGGCAACCGCATCTGGTCGGCAACTAGTTTTGCCAGCAGGCCGTGCTGATGAGGCACCGGGGTGATGGCCA
>NW_015250799.1:0-512 GCF_001447785.1 Gekko japonicus | reverse complement strand
TTTTTTTTTAAATAGACAATTTCTTGCTTGTTGCCTTTTAAACATAGGCTTGTTTCAGTCTCTTGCGGTGGGGGAGGGGAGAGGCTGTCTTTCTCCATTCCTACAGAAATACCCGGAGCTCAGTAATGGGAATTTTTCTTAAATTGCCGCACATCATTCTCAAATAAGTTGCCGAATGACTTGCCAGCCTTCTGAATGGGCCGTCTTGCATGAGCTGCTGATCTGGCTGTGCCATTGTGGAACTCTTGACTCATGCTGAGGTACAACAGGCAGCTTCCTCTTAGAGTAATTCCGCTCGAAGTGACTGGTCAGTGCTGATGTACCAAATGTAAAGGTGAGGCAGAATTGGTAACTGATTGGAAGGAGGAATGCAGATTGGTAACTCATGCAGAGACACAATGAAGTCTCCCTGAGGCAGAGTAATTCTGTCGCATGTTTGTGTTTGGAATGGACTAGAGTAATTATACATTGCACCTGAGGTGGAAATGTGGCAGAAACAGATTAGCCAGGGA
>NW_015250798.1:0-512 GCF_001447785.1 Gekko japonicus | reverse complement strand
CAAATGAGTTCGACACCCCTGATTTAAGACCATCAAAGCATACTAGGGAACTGAAAGCAGCTGGTGGGAAGAATATGAGAGGAATGGTTTTAAGCTTGCGTCTGATCTCAGCTGAAGGTAATAGCAATTCTGTGCTTTCATTCTTCAGCAGTCACCCCAGACTATATTCACAAGCTGTGAATGTATTGATATCTGGAGGCTTGCAACATTGTGCTACAACAAGCCATTTTGAAAAAAATCTACCACATTTCCTTTGCTTTTCTTCACAATCCCTGTTTTTGTTGTAAGTTTTCATTGCATGATTTGGCTCTTTTTTTGGCTGTTAAATGCATGATGGAAAGGAAATGGCACAGAGTAATGTGGGAAATGCACTAATGGGGCACATTGGAGGCAAGATCTCACTGGGCCTGCTACATCCAATTGAATTCCAGAATGCTCTGCGTGATCCAATGCCCTCTGGCACTCCCTTAGATGAGTTGATACAGGACTGGAACACCTGGCTCTCTGAAGCT
>NW_015250797.1:0-512 GCF_001447785.1 Gekko japonicus | reverse complement strand
CTCCAGATTAGAGTCCGTCACTCTTAACTCCCTGTTAGCTCTACTCTGGGCCAAGTAATTGATGTTGGCAGCCAGGCGGAGCCAATCGCATCATCAGGCCAAGCGTGGGGGAAGCAACAACCCAGAAAGTGATGACAGCTGAGGCCAGGTTACTTTTTGGCTGGGGTGAAAGGGCAGAGAGGAGGGGCTAGCCCTTGGAGAGGATTGGAAAGGGGGCCTGTTTAAGGAGGATCTGCAGCAGACCAACCAGGATATAGAATCCCTGCTCAGGTGGTAGCATGTGAGACTGGAGGGTATGGAAAGGAAGAGGAATCAGTGGTGCAATCCCCTCTCCAACTGGAGGCCTTGTGGGTCCTCCTTAGTGGGATAAAGTCAATGTGACCTTGATGAGGGGGAGCATCAGAGCACTGTTGACAGGCTTCCAGTACTTGCCATTGTAGCATCTGAAAAGGGATTGCATGTTTGATGATTGCATGGACTGAATTTATTGAAAAATCCTTGCTTCTGAAGTG
>NW_015250796.1:0-512 GCF_001447785.1 Gekko japonicus | reverse complement strand
TGAGGTTGTTGATCTTTTCCCCAGCAGTTCCCCAGCAGTATGATTAAGCAGTTCTAAATCATCTCCTTGGAAATAAATCCCAGTCTGAGATGTAACAGAGGAGGGGCTGTGACTCAGTGGAAGAGTCCGTGTTTGGCCTGCAGAAGGTCACAGGTTCAATCCCCAGCATCTCCAGGTAAAAGGATCAGGCGGGAGGTGATGGGAAAGACCTCAGCCATGAGACATTGGGGAGCTGCTGCCAGCCTGAGTGGACAATACTGGTTCTGATGGGCCAAGGATCGGAACCAGGATAAGGCAGATTCATGTGAGTTCAAGTGTAACAGCAAATCCAGATATACGGACTGCACTTTTAAATGCTTAAAAATGCTGTGTAAACAGATGAAGGACTGCGAAGGGTTAATTCTTCACAAAGCCAGAGAGCCTTGAGTGACAGGCTGCTCCAAGGTTAGCATCAGTTGAAGCAGAGAAAGACTCCTGAACTGTATGCAGAGGAGAGATGCAGTCTGATTTCA
>NW_015250795.1:0-512 GCF_001447785.1 Gekko japonicus | reverse complement strand
CCTCTCCCTCTCCCTCTCTCTCTCTCAACTTTGTCTAGACTTATTACAGAATTGTTTACTGTGGTTGAAAGAAATATAGTTTATTCTGTCTTAGAACAAATACTCCTGTGTCTGGGGATGGTTATCTTTGTGTAATCTTTTGTGTAATCTTTTGGGATAGTGCACAGTGAACAATGAAGACGGGCTGAGCATTCGGTATTGCCCTTTGTTATTTCAGAACATTAAGAGTGTTGCACTAGGATCTGGGAGACCCGGGTTCGAATCCTCATTCTGTCATGGAAACTCACTGGGTGACCTTGAGCCAGTCACATTTGCTCAGACTAATCTACCTCACAGGGTTGCTGTGAGGATAAAAAGGAGAAGAGAATGATGTAAGCTGTTTTGGGTCTTCAGTGGGGAGTAAGGTGTGGGTATAAATTAATTAAATAAATAAAACATTCCTGTTCCATAGACCTGTCTTCCTGTGTCTTTAAATCCCTGCAATGCAGACAATCTGCCCTCATCTGGGCTGC
>NW_015250794.1:0-512 GCF_001447785.1 Gekko japonicus | reverse complement strand
AGCAAGGGAAACCTTTACCTTTGATGTTTGATAAATATCAAGCCAAACTATGTCAAAATTCAAAGCAAGTAATTGACAAAAAGGCAGTATAAGGAAACCCATTTGCCTAAGCGACAATATACACCTTAGCCATATTGATAATGGACATTTGTTTATTTAATTAAAATGTTTATTTCCTTAGACTCAAGGCAGCTAACAGTGCAACTACAAGTTGCAGAACAGAAATTGCAGAAGTCAAATAACAGATTAAAAACAATGCACAGGTTTAAAAACATGCAGCTAAATCTGGCTGCGGAGAAAGTTCACTCTCCTTCAAATGCCATCTGAAGTAGAATGGTCTTGCACACTTACCTAAAAGTAGCTGTTAAAAGTTTTCCTCCATACTTACTCGGGACCTGGACCAACCACAGAGAAAGCCTGCAACCTAGCTGTTGCTGTACAGTGCTGATAGAGACCCCCACAAGGAGAAGGTTGCCTGAGGAGCATAATGTTGGCAGAGTTTAAACATGCAG
>NW_015250793.1:0-512 GCF_001447785.1 Gekko japonicus | reverse complement strand
ATAAGTCGAATAAAATGAATAAATAAATATTGCAGCAAAGGAGACTCCAGGTAGCAAAGACCCAAGAAGTCTGTAGCATTTGTTTCAGCATCCTCTTTTTATACATTGAGCTAAACAACCTTGAGACATGTGCAGATGTTCATTATGACCTAGGTCCTTGGTTTCCTTTACGCTTATCTTCAGCTTATCTTTGCCAAGCAGAGATACACAAAGACATATAGTTAGCACTTTTTGCCCCTTTGGTTGTTAACTGGGATTTTCTAGTCCCCAAACAGATCTTCTACATAAGCGTCTTTATCCTTGCTGCCAGAATTTTGCTAGGTCAGGGTCTTTTTGGCCCACTGCTACAATATCCTGTTTCTCTCATATGCTTGCTGGGCGCATACGCTGAGAGCAACTTGCTTTACTGATATCCATTAGCTCAAGCTGCACATTATAACCTGAATACACGTCAGTACTCCAAAATGGTGTAAGCCTTGCTACCTTGCCTATCACTTTGCTATATTGCCTTT
>NW_015250792.1:0-512 GCF_001447785.1 Gekko japonicus | reverse complement strand
GCTCTACAAAACATTTTTAAAGAACAAGACAAAATAATCTTCCTGTTTTAAGCAGAAACAGCAGGAAGTCATACCTAGATGACTGATTCAAGCATGGCATCTCTGCTTTCAGAATGTGTTTCTTTTATCTTTTAATCTCACCTTGAAAAACACATTTCACACACAGCCCTCCCCACTGATCTCATGTGTATGTAATATCCAACACCTTTTTGTTTTCACTTCATGCAGCTGATGAAACAGGTTCTTGCCTACAAAAGCTCATGCCACAACAAATGTGTTTGCTTTTCAAGTGTTAAGGACTCTTTTGTTGTTTTTGCAAAGATCCAAGAGTATGGAAGATACCAGTGCACTTCCATAGGTGAATGCCAGGCATTTTCATCACTCACACTGTTAGTAAAATACATGGACTACATGCAAATATGCCAGGAGTTGAAATGGGGAAGGGATGGGCAACGGGCCTTTACAGATGGTAGGGATCCCTTACCTTTGCAGAAAATATTGGAGGGCTTAAA
>NW_015250791.1:0-512 GCF_001447785.1 Gekko japonicus | reverse complement strand
AAAAGGTTAATGCTTTGGCTTTCAAGACGGGGCTTAGAGCGCCTTGTAGGAAGTCACAACAGAAATTGCGTTCCTCGGGCGGACCAGAAAGGGGGATGCTGCTGACGGAGAACGGCCATTATAGCTGAATTGCACCTTATTTCTCGGCATACCGAAACGGAAGCAGGTCTATTTTCTTTTCTCCAACTCCTGTGATTTTCAGAACTGCGTTTCCAAGGGCAAACACAAACAATATGAAAATTGCTTTCTTGGAGGAAAAGCTTGGTTGGTGATGAGTTCTTTTTTTGGGGGGGGGGAGAAATCCTTAAACTATCTCAGCCTTCAGCACATTTCTTGGTTATGTTATTTCTTAGTAATGTTGTTTGCTCTGCTTGAACAAAGGAGATCGGCAAGAACCTCCCCGTTAAAAGCCTTGAAAGTTGGGCTGCTTCCAGGGTGGGTTCTGTCGCTATCCGAAGGCTTGAAGTGGCCTTCGACCACGTCGGTGACATTGTTCCTTCTAGACTGGTAGG
>NW_015250790.1:0-512 GCF_001447785.1 Gekko japonicus | reverse complement strand
GTCTATCCAGGTCAGGGCTCATTTGCAATCATACGAGTTTCCAAACTGCAATTACCACAAATGAGCTCAGCTACACTTACAGCAACCGTGAATGTTCTGTGCCTAGTCAAAGTGTAAAATCAGGGTCAAAACAGATGAGGCATGTGAGATCTGTGATTAGAACTGACAACTCTTCCCCTTTCCTTCAAATCAGTCACTGGGAACTGCTGACTTGACCGAGGAGTGGTTCTAGGTGCCAGTCTTAACACCTGTACTGTCTCCCTCACCTCAGCCTCCCCTCTCCCGCAAGCTGACAGTAGATGTGGGAGGCAATGAAGACGGGTGAAATAAGAGCATAGCAGGAAAGGGCTAAACATCCACTGCCCAGCTCCGCAGCTACTTTGAAATAAAGGATCAGGACTCAGGAATCTTGTGTTGTTTCTACATCATGCCTGTCTGGCCCTCAGTCAATACTTCGGGTTGTCAGAAGGATCACTCAGTCTTAATCAGTAACCTTCAGGTTGCAGAGTACT